>NC_090268.1:429376291-429682244 GCF_040414725.1 Anabrus simplex | reverse complement strand
AGAGTAAAATTCAGGAGATATTTTTTGTAGCATATCCCCACATGTTATGTCACATCATTCATGATGTAACATTGAAGAATATTTAGCACATTATACTATACAATTATGCCATTTCTCTTATTTATTAATACATTAATTTCATTTATTTATTTATAAATACTGAAATATTGCACGTATTTTTTAAATACTGCAATACTGCATGTATCTGAGCTTTAGAACACATGACTCTTCATTGTAACTACTTTAGGCATCTTCATAAATTTCTGAATTTAATTTGTGCTCAAAGCACTGGCCTTGCTGATTGGGTATTAAGGTTTAATTTTTTCCAGAATTCTTTTTTGGGAAGCTTTGATCTGAACTGAGTTTTTGTCCTTGTAAATATGCTAAAAAATAATTCCACAGTCGACATTATGTCGAAATGATAAAATAAAAAGCATTACATTACAGATTCTGTCATAATTTAAGAACACCACCAGCTGATTGCATCTGTCTTGCCAGTGCCAAGTGAACATCAATTGTCTCCAGCTAATTAAAGAATGGGATTTTCAAAAAATACAGGAATACTAAATCTATCGGGAGATAAGTCTCTGCGATCAGGAGAGAGGGGGAAGGACCAAAAATAGGGGGTCTCCTGGTTAAATAGGGGGAGTTGGCACGTCTGGATATGTCTTTGTCGTGTTTTCAGTCCACCTGCTCTGAAACGTTAAGAAATAATAGTGGAGAAGAAGGCTCATATTTCAGCAAAGTCAAAGGTCAGTAAAATGATGGAAACAATACATTTTACTTTCATAAGTTTATATTCAAACATTTTACAGAATATATAACAATATTTTAATACAGTTACACACAATATTTTTCCCTACCTAGTGTAAAATGAGATTTGTCAAGCCGATAGTACTGATCATGGATTGTTATAACTCACATCCCTGTACAAGTTCTTTCAAAATGATTCATCCTATTTTGAATAGTTTGAGTTTGCAATGCTAGAATGGAATGACAAGTGATGAATTAACATTAAAAAAAAGCAGTCATCTCCGTACAGGCCATGAAGGCCCTTGGAGGGGTGGAAGGTAAAGGCTTCCACTATCCGTAACCTCGGCACTTGATGGGGTAGAGTGGTTAGCTCTACGCCCGAATTAACATAAAAGGATATCCATATTTCATAAAAACTCCTGTAAATTCACTAGATGCTCTCCTAGAAGGGTTACTATGCAGCAAAAGGTTATCAGCACCATCAAGTTATCAAATGAGAATGTGCAGCATGAGATTTGATGATACGAGATTGATTCACCAACTATTCAGAGTACCTGTCCATTAGACCTATTGGACTGAACACCACACATTTCCTATTCACTAATGATCTTGGTGTTGGAACTCAGGCCAGATCATTTTGGGAAGTAGAGTTCAGACTGCAGAATGCCTCAATCAATTGTTCAAATATTACAGAGACATCTACCTCAAACCAAATCTTACAGATACACTTTCCTCTCTGCATAATTGTGCTGCAAAACAAAACCCAGGTTACACTTTTCCATCAGCATAATTATGCTGCAAATTACAACCTTAACATCAATTGGGAAGAATTGGGAAGGAAGTTCACCCCTGCTGTGGAATACCTTGGAGTTCAGCTGGATCAAATTCTTACTTTTAAAGCAAATTGTCACTCTGTCAGTATGAAGTTCAGAGCCAGGAATAGTTTGCACACCAAGTGTTCTTAGGAATGAAATATTATTGAGCAAATCCAGCATGAAATATTCAGTGAAAGTAAGGATTTTAACATGACCAGCTACATACAAAAGCATCATTGTAAGGTAATCCGCAAATTTGTTGGGCGACATTTAACTTCTTTTAACTTTTGAGTCTGCAAAGCATCATTTTAACATGTGAATATGGTAGGTCCTTAACCCTTCCAACTGGCAAAGGCCTGATATCAGGCATTTTGACATGATCTTTATTTGATAATCAAATTATTATTTATCAGAATGTGTTAATTACAATTTAATTGAAAGAGATATGTTTGGTCATTATCTTTTTCTTTTTTTTTACAATTTGTTTTACGTACCACCAACACAGATACATCTTATGGTGGCGATAGGATAGGAAGAGCCTAGGAGTGGGAAGGAAACAGCCATGGCCTTAATTAAGGTACAGTCCCAGCACTTGCTGGTGTGAAAATGGGAAGCCACGGAATACCATCTTCAGGGCTGCCAACAGTGAGGCTCGAACCCACTATATACTGGTTGCAAGTTCACAGCCATGCCCCTAACCGCATGGCCAACTCACCCGGTGGTCATTATCAAGAAATAGTTTGTATAATAGCATGTTGTACTAAATGGAATGTAAAACGTTGGAAAAGTAGTATCACAATCTCGCTGTCTTGTGCTAGTTGCAAGATACTCAGCGGGCAGCCATGCGTATGTCCCAGCTGAGCCAGCTACAATTAGTGGCCAGTTTTCCTTCTGATGTCAGCAATATTGAAACATTTCCTTGTTCTTCTGGCAGAATGAGTTGCTAGCTAGTGAGATAAATTTTGTGGCAGAGGTTAAAGAGAAAACTTGTTGACGTTGTCAGGAGTAATGTTCTGTGTTGTGTTTGTGCCTCTAAATATTACTGTAGTAAGACTTTGTAGAGTGGATAATGGCAGATAATTTTCAGAAACGTTCCAGTGATATTCGAGAAATTCTCGAGGCTGACTTCAGGGATGGTGAGGGATGAGATTTTGAAATTGATGAGGACAGTCAAGTGCAGTCAGGAAGCGGTGAAGAATATGTGCCTTCAAACTGCAACTCATCTGATAATGAAGATGATGCCAACAGCAGGCACAGGCAAATAAATGCAGTATGAACCAAATGTAGCGTGGTATGGCAATTCAATGCCAGGTGGCTTGGTTGATATGTACGGCATCGTAAGTTGTTCCGTCATAGCATTGATCTGCCATGTGTGTCTCCAGCAGTCACTAGTATTAAGCTGTTGCCAACTAACATCCTTCCAGTTTCGAGGGGTGGATGATGAGAGCGAAGCCTTCCTAAACTGAAGGTTGGGATGTCTGCGTCAACAGGGAGGTGAGGATTTTTCTGTTTTTGTCTTTTACTCCCGTACAAGTGCACTGATGGCTGTTGCTCACATCCGCAGGTTTAACCATGTAATTACCCTGCATGTATCCCCCGGGTGATAGTAAGTGAGCAACAAAATACTGGCAACCAGACATATCACATCACACATTAGAACACAAGTGAGGTGGCAGCCGGAAAATTGGGATGGATTTCACTGTCTGTAATGATGCATACAATTTAATTAGGTCAATGACTATCAGTGTTTTGGGGCAACAATTTGGCTAAAGGGGGGCACAATACTCTACCATAGAGTAGACAAGGCCAAGGGCTGATCTTATGGTGGAAACTTTACAACCCCATGTGCTAAAACATAATTTCTGAAGATGTTATATCTTGTCTTCAGTTTAGCTGCTGTCCTTGTTAAGAGTACTTAACTAAAAATCATAGAAGAAAGAAGAAGAGGTTCGATCTTTTGAAGAATGAAGGTATTAGATAAAGAAAGGCCATGAAAATGGAAGACTCCCCAGACCTCGCAAACCTAATACTGCTGGGGTTAGAAAGTATCAAGATCAGGCTAAGGAATGTTATAAGGGAAAGATGGAAGGAAGAAGTCTACCACAAGAAAATGTAACCAATGCCAGACTCAGGTACAGGCCTGTTCTAAAGTTGAAATTCCCTGAAGGTTAATCCATTTCCACTACGACTGGAGGCAGTAGAATACGCCCATGGTATACCCTGTCTGTCGTGAGAGGTAATAAAAAGGGGTCATGGTAAAAATATTTCTGGAGATATTTGGAAGTTAGTGAAAAATGTAATACAGTCAAAACTGTTTAATGCAACATCGCTTTAGACGTACTGGATATAATGACGAAATCTTAACAGTCCTGTCTAAGGGCCTGTACTACGACAGCCAGATAAAAGTGCGGTATAAATTTATTTGGCAGTTTGGACATTTATCTGGAAGTTTGGTTGAAAACGCGTACTACGACTTTCGTTTATGTGCAATCTGGGAAAATATTCTCGAGTATAGCTATGCCGAAGTTAGAGAGGCTGTTAACGCTCTTATCTGAGACTTCGCTCCTATCAGGGACGCTACTGTAAAGAATCAAGAAGGCTACTCATCAAGATGAATCTACATCTGCATGATGCTGTGCGAAATTAAGTTGTTACAATGTAATCTATGTATATATTTATAAAGTATGTCATGCTTCCTGTCCAGCTATCGCAGAATTCTTAAAGATTTCCCAAGCTAGCAAGTTGTTGCTACTGAGTATATCAGTAGCACACAAGCAGTCAACCATAAGCTTCATGGGTAGCCGTTGGCGCTAGGGCAACATAGTTTGCTGCTAAGCAGTTTTTCGTGGGTTCGAGTCCCAATAGTCTAACATTTTTTTACCTTGTAAATGGTAGTCGGTAGGGTACTAGAGGTGATAGTACACATTTCCTAATCATTAAAATGCGTGTCAAAAGCATGGGTTCTATTCCAAATCTATCCGCAACGCACGTATGGAGTAAAGGTATACGACGTTGTTCATGGCGATTCATCCGTCGAATGAGGATGTTAAGGAGGTTATATTTCTTTTACTTCATAACAACTTGCTACGAAAGTATTTACGCTAAAGTAAGATAAATGCTTGCCAGTTACTACTCTCATATTGTATTGAAAAGAAAGAAACTAACTACTTATTCAATGAGCAAACAATAAATTGAATTAATAATAAAATTAATGATCCCACGCTGCATCAGTGGCATTAATTACGAATATAAACTTTACTTTCGTCGTAACGCGCAACCTCATAAATAGTACCAGACCAAAAAGATACATAACCTGAATCTTAACTTTTGCGTCCAGGTTACATTTTCAGTCTTTTTATTTTCTATAACAGTTTCAGTTTCGTTATACAGTTAATTAATTTTAACATTTCTTCGTATGTGTATATTTCAGTCCTAATTCTGTTTTTGATCTGGACTTCCACATTATAGCTTAATAAGATTCTGATATTGGATTCTAGAAATACAATTTCAAAAGGAATAGAGCTAAGCGAACGAAAACACCAGGGAACACGTACACCACCGCGCTAAATTTCACTATATTTTCAGTAACCTTATTACCAACCCAATAAAAATGTTACTACATCTTCCGCATTACAATACCGTCATTAAAATCCGTTGGTAGTACGGAAGAAAATATTTAACTTCTAGTTTGCAAAACTGCAGCCTACGTATCTGGCTCTTTATCTGACAGTCATAGTACAGGCCCTGAATCTTATATAAATATTATATTTAAAAAATTGCTTTGTACAACATTGCTTATTGACATATCATATAAAATGGCATATTTTTTTCGCGTTTCCAGAGAAATGTATGCTATAATGTCGAATGTTGATTTTTGTTTGTTAAGTGTTTGGGAATTGCTGACAACAATGTAAAACTTAATTTCAAACTTTTTTTTTTAAATTTTTTTTTTAGTATAGCAGATTTAAAATGTCTATCTGTTAAATAGTCAAAGCAAGTATCACTGTGAAGATGACACAAAAAAAGGGGGGTGGGGGGTGGGAAAGTGTTTAATACTGAAGAAAAGTCACAGGTAATATGGCGATTACAAAATGGGGGAAACAAACGTCAGCATCGCAAAAGAATTGGGTGTACCACACTCAACAATTTCTACAATTTGAAAGGAGAAAGGGAATATTTTATTTATTAGCCACGACTGTGTGCGACATTATTGATCTATTTACATTGTTGCTACTTCTTTCCCCACTTATTACTTTATAATTTGCTGACATATTATTGCTGTACATATTGTTTAAACATTAGAAGACAAATTCCTCTGAATCCCACTCCACAAATACTGTATTGCAAATACAGTAATTATTTCACTTATGTTTTAGAAGTTTCAACTTTATTCTGTTATAAAAGTATTAAGGCTTTCATGGCCGGAGTCAATATAATCAAAGTCGCCTGGGCTATTCCGCCGTGGTCTACTCCTCTCATTCCTGCCAGACGTTTCGACTGCTGTTGCAGTAGTCATCTTCTGATCGTCTCTAAGGACTCTCTCCTGTGTCTCACCGATAACATCACAGAAGAGGACTACCGCAGCAGTAGTTGAAACGTCTGGCAGGAATGAGAGAAGTAGACCACGCCAGAATAGAATGGAAAACTTTGATCATATTTATTCTGTTAATTAACCAATGTAAGTGTGCAGTCTAAAACATAAAGATATGACATTTTTAGCAACAAAACAAACAAAAAAATTGCTTTGGCCACCTTTTCACAGTTATAACCAATTTTGACTGTAATTCCATCATTATTATACACAGTACTGCCGTTTTGTCAGTAGTTTCATACATATAACTACTAACTAAAACTAGGCAAACCCATTAACATACACATATTCTGAAAAAAACATAAAAAATGCTACAGAATGAACATACACTAAATAGAAATGATAAATCACCATGGGCAGAAACATGGTGGCAAAGACACTGAGGCCACTCATCAATAGCTACACGAATTGTGTCCAGTGGAAATGTTTTGACAGCTGACATGATTGGTTTTTTTAACAGTTCAATGTTGTGGTGCAGTTTTTGACATGCTACCGCCTCGAGCTTCAGCCACAGAGAATAATCCAATGGACTGAGGTCCGGACTTCCACTAGGCCAGTCAGCAGCCGCGATGAACCGTTTGCATTGGTTGCCAACCACTGCTGTGGCATTTTTGCTTTGTGTGCAGGACTGCTCTCATGCTGAAAAATAAATGATCACCCTTCAGACAGTTTCGAATTGATATGTGGTATTACCTTTTCCAACATTATCTGGTAGACAGCTGCAGAAGTCTTTACTCCACCTTCGCAAAAATGCACTGCTGATGCTCCCCACCATGAAACCGCCCACCATACCATGACGGAAACAGAGTGATATCCGTGCTGCACACATGAAAGTTTCTCTCTTGCTTCGTTGGAGGACCGTGTGTACACATGATGGATTTGCCTTTTAAACAACTCTTCCACAGAGATAATTTTTTCATCTGTGAATAGGATGTTGCGACACTGGCTCTCCTCATACGTTGTTAACAAAGCATGGGATTGAACCCGGCAGATCTCCTTTAATTTTTCAGTTAGTAAATGCCGTGTGTATCTTTTATATGCACCAACATGTAAATCATCCTTCAAAATACACGACATACTTCGTGGACAACTTCTTTTCTGTGTACGCACCTAGGATGGCTTTATCTGACGCGATCAACAGTTGCACCCAATTGTTTAAACAGTGTTATTGTCCAAAACACAAATCGTTCATTGATACTGAAAGGTTTCAGCGTAGAAAAAAATTCCTTAGCTCACTTTCCGCAAGGAAATAATGCCAATACAGCAGTATGATTCTCATACAGTCCCCACTCCATCTTTCACTCCCACCTGCAATTGGCACACTGCAAGTCGGTTACTGGCAGAGTTGTGAAGGTGAACTTGTAGACGACGATTGACTGTGTTGCCATGCTTTTTTATTCACAATTACCATACTACAGCGTATTTAGATTTTACTGACAGAACATATGGCAGCACTGTGTACATGAAGGAAACAAGGACAAAACATAAAAGATCAGAAATTACGTCTTACACAAATTTTATAACAGTAAGTCTTTTCATACAGCTAATATTTACGGAGAAATCTGATTCTTGTTTTGGTCCCCTCGATATTGCTACATAACTGAACACCAATAAAATGATAATAGCCTGGTGCGCTCTCTGGATATCCTTGAACTTAAATAGCATGTTTCACAAAATTATGTCACACTGCTTTTTTGGTGATGTCCACACAATCAACCCAACACACAGACCGACAAAAACTGAACTGAACCACTTTCGACTTTCGTATAACCTAATTCAAGACAATAATGAAGTATGAGGAAAAAAATATAGTGTACAGACATAAGTGCAATTTTTAAAAAAATCAGTACCGTCACCTGTAACATGGACAATGTGTGTGGCCATTCAAGAATCAGGTGAATCATTCTGTGATGCCTAATTACATTTACAATTTCTTTTCTTTCAAAATACGTATTTGAGATCATATGTTTTATAGCTGTATACCAGAGAATTACATACTTCTTCAGGACTGTACACCAGTGAATACAACATCAAGACTAATCTGTACTTCACACTCAATAAATTTATAAGGCAGTGAGATCTTCTCTTTACTCAGAAACCTGTGTCATGCTGCCTGATGCAGGCAATGTCACTCAGCACATTCATACTAACTGTGGCATAAGCTGTGTCTAATTGCTCTCAGATTTTGTGAACACATGTTAGAAGCTTGAATATATAATCTGCTATATGTAGAGCAATTTTTTCTATATATAGTAAGAGTGATATTAAAAATAACGTATCATAAAAAGGGATCCAGATGCTCACACTCTACCACTGCCTGCCTGGTGGTATTGATTGTTAAGGCACCATGTCTTAAAAGTTTTGATACTGTGGTTAGCTAGTTTGAATCCCACTGGTGACAAAAATTTTCTACGATCAGCATGCTGGCTGTCAGTATAGGAGAGGTGTGGTAAGCAATCTCTAATCACTAGATTGCACACAAAAACATGAGTTTATTCCAAACCTCTCTGTAGTGTTCGTATGGATCGAGAGCATATGATGCTGTTGATGGTGATTCATCCACTGGATGGGGACATTAAGCCACAGATTGTCTAAGGCCCGGTTTCATCAACACATGTTAGTACTTAACAAGGTGTTAAATCATTTTAACATACCATTTAAGAAAATTTGCGTTTCATCAACAAATGTTAACATTAACAAATGTTAAACAGCGTATTAAAGTTAACATCAGCCATTTCCAATGTTAAATGGCTAACATTAGCATTTAGCAACCTGTTCCAAAATGGCTGCTGTGAATCGCGCTTTCGAGGCGGAATTGCTCTATTTAGATCTTTTACAAAACAATCCTGATCGAAGAAGAGTTCAGCGACGTAATGACTTTGAAAATTTGACGGATCCGAAATTTCTTCATAGATACAGGTTATCGAAAACAGTCGTTGCTAAGGTTGTTGACGAAATTCAAGTGAGGTTAGAATATCCTACGAAGAGAAACATACCTCTTTCTCCAATGTTGCAGGTACTGATAATATTACGAGTTTTTGCTACTGGTTATTTTCACATAATGGTTGGAGACTATGCTGGAATTTCTAAAGCCACTGCTAGTAGAGTTGTTTGTCGAGTGTCTGCAGCAATAGCAACCATGAGAAGGAGGTATATAACATTCCCTTCAGTAGAAGAGCGTCAGCAAATTATCCGCGACTTCTATGAAATAAGCCGTTTTCCTGGTGTTTGTTCTACGTGCAATAGATTGCACACATGTAAGAATCCAATCACCTGGAGGCAACTGGGCCGAAATATATCGTAATCAAAAAGGATATTTCTCTGTTAATGTTAATGTTCAGGTGATTCGTGAGCCTAACCTCCAAATCAGGGATATACTTGCTAGGTGGTCTGGTTCTGCACACGACAATACAATATTTATAACTCCCATATCGGAGCACAGTTTGAAGTGGGACAATTAACGAAGTGATTTTGTTAGGTGACAGCGGATACCCGCTAAAAAAAGTATCTGTTAACCCCATTGAAACCCTAGCGGACTTTACACGCGCCTCGTCCTTTTCTTTTATCGTCAAGCCATCTGTGCGCTTGCACTCAATAACTTATATTTAATAACTAATTCAATTAACAACTCTTTTTCGAAGGAGGAAAAATTAGAACTACGATTCCGTTTCACTTCACGCGCCATATTTTACAGCTGTGCTCAAACAAAAGCGCATCGGAGCGCGCTGTAAAACAGCATGTTCGTACCACTGCCTCCTTGATTCGCACCAGTTCGCAATATTGGGAGAGTTAACAGTCGATTAGTTAACACTTCACAAGAAAAGTTTGATGAAACGCAAGAAACCTAACAAGATGTTAAATTTCTAACTCCGTATTAACTAACTACTTGTTAGTATATATTTAACATGTGTTGATGAAACCGGGCCTAAGAGAGATTTGTGTTAATCTGCCATCTAGTACAGAAAAACGGAATGTAAAAATCGACTAGCAATCAGCCTAGATGGTGTCAAATAAAATGCCTGTACACAGTAACTGATGCCATAGACGATTATTATTATTATTATTATTATTATTATTATTATTATTATATTAGGCCTATTCGAGAAGGATAAATGAAATTAAAATGTTAGACCTAAATCAAAGGACATACTTAACCTTTTTTGCCCCACTCAGTTCGACTATTAGGCCTAGAGAAATGAATTTCATTTTATGGGTCCGTATTGAACTTTGATTAAACCAAACAAAATAATAAGTGACTTATTCTATCTTTTCAATACTAATTAAATAGTGTTTTTTAATTAAATATTTAATGGGACTAGTTTCGACCTATTGAAAGGTCATCTTCAGCCATATCACGTGTAGAACAAAGTACAGTAGAAGTCCACTATAGCGAGTACGGCATATAACGAGAACCCCATTATAACGATAACTTTTGTCCGTCCCTTCGAAATTCCTACATTAAACTGTGTATTATCCTTCGGTTACAGCGAGAACCCTATCGCTTACGCATCCGTTATTACGAGTGATTATGCGCGCTCAATTTTTTCCATTGCCGATATTTATGCACCCTGTCATTATACTGCATGCGATCGATCATCTTCGGTACCGTATTGTTTTCTCACTATGCCCACCAGTGAGCTATCTCGTCGACATTCAAAGTCAATGTCAGAGTCGATTAGTAATACCTGTCGACTACTCTGCTGCGAGGAAAATGAAAGAGGAGAACATGTTTTCGTAATAAATGTGTAAATAACGTGTCTGATAACCGTTGTTAACTCGTTAACGATAAACGCTGAATAAATCGCTTACTTTTAATGCTAAATACCTCAATTAAGTAAGAATGAGATAGGCCTACACCTCAAGATATGGCAGAGTACATCACTGATTACGAGGTTAGTTTATATTTCATCACGTCCGTTAAATTACGTAAAGGCTATTATCATGTAAGTTTATAGCGAGAAGGTTATAATTTCTCTACTTCCTCTTGAAGTATGTTTTCATCATACATATAGTACAGATAAGTTAGGATATGCGATGCTATTTGAATAACAAAACTGAAACGTTTCCCACAAAATGCGATCGATGATCTTCGATATGGTATAGTTTTCGCGCTATGTTCACATATACAAAACTTGTTGACAATAAACGACTACCTCTTTATCATAGGCCTACAATGCTAGCCGTGGCGACCGGTCGTACAGTGCCTATGTGTAACGTCACTGGATATTGGGAAATAGTGAAGAGAGAATGACATTCTAGTATCCTCTACAAAAACGTTTCTCAAATCTGCAGAATGGCATCAAAACATGCAAGCCTTCGAATTCTTAGAAAGGACACGGCTACTCAGTAGCAGATTATAACACGTCTGCTGTACCTGACGCATAGTAAAATTAAGTTTTATAGACAGCAGGAATATTTTCGTGATGGATCGTCGTATTGTAACGATACGTGGAACAGGTATTTCTGGCAAATTTTCAACGGATTCTCGTCGATGTTATGATGCCAATTTTATGTTAATGGCTATTCAACACTTGGAAATGTATAATAATTGTGCAGCCGCAAGAAAATACGGCATAAGTCTAACTAAAGCCAATATTCGGCGTTACAGTGAGGACAAAGATAGCTTAAAAATGCGTACTGCACAAAAAATGCATTCTGTGGCCCCCAACAAGGACACTTTAAAGAAGTCAAAGATGAAATTGCGAGGTATGTGCACAAAAATGCATGGGCGGAATTGTCACGTTGTGGGGCAATAAACTTGTTCGTTGACTTTCAAAGTCCGCGATTAAGACCTATACATCGCTAGCCACTGAAGTTGGCCAAATCTGGCAAGTAAGACGTGCGTGTAGCGGCAGCTAGTTACATCTGACCTTGAGTGAAAGTAGCAGTTTTATAGTAAGCAAGAATATTTTCGTGATGGATCGTCATATTGTAGAGACGCATGGAATGTGTATTGCCGGCAAATTTTCAACGAGTTCCCTTCGATATTATGATGCCAATTTTAAGTTAATGTTTATTAAACCCGCTGAAATAAAGCATAATTGTACAGCCGCAAAAAATTACGGCATATCTAAAGCCAATGTTCGGCGTCTACAGTCTCAAAATGTGTACTGTATAAGAAAGACATTCATATGATTTTACAAAGCAATTTTTAAGCCTGATCATTTTTTGAAGGAAAAAGTGGGGGTCATCTTGGATTCGGAGAAATACGGTAATATATATTTTTTCAGAAGGAAATTAGACACACACTTTCACTTAGTATCGGATTTCGGAAAACAACAAGCAAGTAAGCCGCAGTGTGGATATTATCCGCGAAAACTCAAATTAAAAAAAAAAACTGATTGCCATTTCATACCGTACTAAATTTAATGTGTATGGAGGTTTTCCCGACTTTTACAAAAAATCGGATATAACAACAATCCGCTATAGCGAGTAAATTTTTCGCTGTTGTGAATTCTCGCTATAACGGACTTCTACTGTACATGAAACACAGTTGTTTTAAAGATGGTCTTAAAACCTATAAGTTTGACACTATGAAAAAATGTTTATAGAATTTCCTGAAAACACATATGTTGTAAGAAATTAGTTCACTTAGCAGTAGGAATATACGAGAAGAAAGTCTTAAAATATTCTTCGTAGTATTCAAGAACGTAGATTTCCACATCTCATCAAGACTGAATTGTATCTACATGCGATATGGTTGAAGATGACCTTTAAATAGGTCAAAACTAGCCCCATTAAATGTTTAATTAATAAACACTATTTAATTTGTATTGAAAAGGTGGAATAACTCACTTATTATTTTATTAGGGCTACATGCGTCACACACCAAAATGTCATTATCACGCACATAAAATGTACGTTCTTCAAATGCAAATTTATACATTGAGGATGGCACATTCTGCTTTCCAGTATAACATCAAATCAATGTTCGTGTTTAAATTTAATGACAACTGGCAATTATTGTTATTTATAACTCAACAATAATCACCACCACCACACTCCCAGCACGATAGAGAGTATCAGAATTATACTCTCTGGTTCATGTGTGCTGTAGCAGGTGGAACTGTGCATGCACAGTTTACAATACATCAGCTGACTTTATGATAAACTTTCCAGCCAGGCCATATGTAAAGAATGAAACCAAGTCCGAAAACTTTTTTCTTCCTAATTTAAATCTTCAAAATCAGTCATAGTGAGATGTAAAGAAAAGTGAAAGGCAAAAAAAGCAGACTTTTATCACGTGTGTCGCAGCTGCAATGTTTTCATGCCTCTAGTTGTACCTTGTTAAATATATCGTCGTTGCCGGGACAAAACCTCCTATGTGATAATGTGTTTTGGAGATATACTGACCCGCAGCACATACATTGCGAAGAGCGAGAATGGCTTGACAATATTCACACAATATTGAACCTTAGATGACAGAACCTTACCAGCCAAAGTTCTAAGCTAAAATTATATTTCACATAGGAGGTTTTGTCCCGGCAGCAACGGTATAAAAAATGTGCATCCAGACACACAAATTTTACAACTGTGGTAGCAAAAACCAGAAGCTGTGCCTCTCATCCAAATATTTCTTCATCTCTTAGCATAAAGATTTCCAGTCTTCCTGAAAAAAGACAGAATAAGAAAATTTTGTATCTTATTATTATCCGTTAATTCATAAAATTGGCATCTGCAAACATACAGTTAAGTATTTTATGGCTGATGGATGGCTAAATGCTCATAAAAGTATTCAGTATTCATGGCTTTGTTTTAAGTCCTCCCACTAGACATTAATGTTCAAGCAAGCAGTGAAGGGAATGTTTAACTAAAGAGAAAGTCAATAAATCATGCAAAGAAATTGTTCCACCTAATCGATAGGTGAACCTTTATCTGATCTTGTAATCATTAAGAGGTGAATTTCTCAAGGCAGTATTATTGGACCTTTATGTTTTCTTACAAATGATATGAGTAAAGATCCGCCTGTTGCCATTTCTTGATGGATGCAGTACTTTTGTATCCGTCTCTTGGCACAGGCTAGAGCAAAGTGTAGCTTTCACCGAAGTCCCAGTCTCATCCTTGGCTGTGACAATATGGAAGCTGTTGGGGTATGGGTGGTGCTGAGTAATGACATCTGGAACCTGACCAGTGTGTCTTCAGTGTTATGAAAGGTGTTGCTCATAGGATCAGTCATGCTGCAATAGCATTTTATGGCCGAGTGAGGAAAGCAATGGCAAACGACCTCACTTCTCATCTTGCCTAGTATGCCTCATTTTGGTTTTTGTGGTTTCCTCAAAACTGCATAGCCTTTGGTGGTGCTATATGAGGGTCCAACGAGCCTCTGGGTTGATGACCTAACAGACAGACAGACAGACAGACAGACAGACAGATGAGCAAAGAACTGGAATCTGAGATACGGCTTCTCGCGAATGACGTTATTCTGTATGGAGTAATAAACAAGTTACAAGATTGTGATCGACTGCAAAAAGACCTCAACAATGTTGTGAGATGGACAGCAGGCAGATGATAAACGGGGTTAAAAGTCAGGTTGTGAGTTTCACTAGTACCTAGGTGTTAATATAAAGAAAGATCTTTCTAGGGGTAATCACATAAATAGGATTGTAAATAAATGGTACAGATCTCTGCACATGGTCATGACAGTATTTAGGGGTTGTAGTAAGGATGTAAAGGAGAGGGTCTCTGGTAAGACCCCAAATGGAGTATGTTTCCAGTGTATTGGACACTCACCACGATTAATTGATTCGAGAACCGGAAAAAATCCAAAGAAAAGTAGATTGATTTGTTCAGGGTGATTTCCAACAAAAGAGTAACATTACGATAATATTGCAAAGTTTGAGCTGGGAAGACTTGGGAGAACAGAAACGAGCTGCTCGACTAAGTGGTATGTATTAAACATTTCAAAAAATTAATTTATTGAAAACCACCTGTTCAATACTTTACAGTCTTTGTGACTATGATATAATCATTATATTTTGTTATGGTACATGTTTCACCTGTTTGTAATAAGTGGTATATTCCGAGCTGTCAGTGGAGACATGGTGTGGAATGACATTAGTAGACGAATAATTTTGAGTGGTGTTTTTAAAAGTAGTAAAGAACAAATTGGGGCAAATATTTGTTTATAGGTAAGGAAGTTAGGGATTGAAATAATTTACCAAGGAAGATGTTCAATAAATTTCCACATTCTTTGTGATCATTTAACTCATTGGGCCCGAGCCACGGAACCGTTCCGTGCTTCGTCTCGGTGGACCAAATAGCGGACCACGGAACTGTTCCGTTGTCTCATTTTACTACGTAATTCAACTTTCCCTCAAGAGATGGCAGAGTGGGTTGCATTTGTGATTTATGTAGGGATTCTTTCTTTGCAATGTTATATGCACTTTGCTAATATATATCGATAGTGTGCTTGGTAATATTAGTTTGAAGTGGGCTATCTCTCGACTTTGAGATTCGCTTGTAAACAAGATGGCTGCCAGTATAGAACTGATATTTACCGAAGTAATGATGATTAGGAATGTAATTTTTTCAGTGAAATTAGTAGTAATATTAGTACTAGTGTGAGCAATGCTCCTGAAGAACAAATAGATGTGGAAATCGAAGAGGAAATGCAAAAAGAAGGCCGTGTTACAGCTCAGCAGGCGGACTGAGTACGGACCCGTGATGCTAATAAAATAAAATGTTTTACTGTATTCCTTGTTCCGCAGTTTGTGGTATGAAAGCCTTTTGTTTTCATGTATATTTAAATCTTTAATGGTCTTGTAAGTAAGAAATTTCTCACGATATGAATCGACACTATATTTCCTCCAAAATAATCCCAGCGCCAATGCAGTTTCAATCCAACAAATATGCAGGGCTCAATGGGTTAAGAAAAGGCTCAGAAAACAAACGACAGGAAATCTGCCACCTGGATGACTGCTCTAAATGCAGATCAATGTTGATTGATTGATTTATTTTGCCTTTGGAACATTTGATTTACAAGTAGTACATGTTTCGTTTAGATTGACTAAACATCATCAGCTACACTTTGGTTTAGGTAGAAATTCAAGTACAGAGGGATATTATTCCATGTGAATCTTAAAACAATCTCTAACATATTAAAATAAATTAAAGGTTGAACCTTTGAAAGCATGAGAGGGGTTGAGGGAGGGGAGGAGGAGTGGGGGGAGGTTAAGAACTTGGCTATGTCTATTTTGGTTAACTTATGGCCAATAAACAATTTAAAAAAAAAAGAAATTTAAAATTTGTAATATTGATTTAAGATTCACATGGAATAATATGCCTCTGTACTTTTATGCATTTCTACATAAACAAAAAAAAGTTAGCTGACGATGTTTAGTCATTCTAAACAAAACATGTACTGCTTGTAAACCAAATCTGCCAAAGGCAAAAAAAAAAAAAAAAAAAAAAAAAAAAGTACTGATTACGTGGAACAATTTCTCTGCTTGATTTATTGATTAATTTATCGATACGGACCATGAAGTGGATTGCTTGCAATAAAGAGAAAGTGTCATTTCTTTCCTCTAAATAATAATGATAATGACAATAGCAACGCGCTGAAACTTCTCATTGTCGAGAGCAATAGTACCCATATGCTAACAACAGTGACCATATGGCCAATAATTATGGTATTTTTAGATGAATGTGGAAGAGGACTATAGAACTATTTTTCCACCCACTGAACATCCCTATTTTGATGCCTTCATCATTCACCCGTTCTGTGGAGGCAAGATGTGAACACAGACCTACGAACCACTCATTCATCAAGGCAGACCAAGTACAAGCACTGTTCATCTCTTTCAATTATTTGAATGATGTGTTTGTGTCTCATGAAGTGTCATATTAATGATAAAGGAAAAATTACTTGTTTTTTTTTTTTGGCTCTCTTGTACTCCCTTCGCCTTTGCAAATGGAAGTGATTCGGCGTGATCTGTATGTGCGTCTTTGAGACGAATGATTTGTTTCCTGTCACTAACCCAGGCTGACCTTGGAATATATATTGCCATATTACGTACTAAACTCACTCCATATCTGTAAGAGAAGTTTTCAAGTTATTTCAGCTGATTTCTTGTAGCCATGTAAATAAATTGTGGATTGTCACAGCATTTATAATCTCTTCTAACCACTTTTACGTAAATCAGTTACTATCCTCAGATTCCCCTTCCTTAAGGAACAGCCCATTCTTTATTAAAATTTGTTAATCTAAAATCTCTAGTTTTTTAAGGGAATTGCAGCAAAAGGGTGCAGATTATAATGTCATTAGGCCTAGGCTAAATTTGACAAGAAGAAGAGATAGAATGATTGGACACATCTTAAGACACCCAGGACTTGTTCAGTTGGTTTTTGAAGGAAGTGTAGGTGGTAAGAACGGTAGGGGTAGACCAAGGTATGAATATGACAAGCAGATTAGAGCAGATGTAGGATGCAATAGTTACGTAGAAATGAAAAGGTTAGAACAGGATAGGGTGGCATGGAATGTTGCATCAAACAAGTCTATGGACTGATGACTCAAACAACAACAGGCCTAGGGATGAAAATTCTGACCGAATGAGCACACAAAGCATGCTGATAATCGTGCATTACTAAGGTTAACCAAAAAATCACACTTGCACATTTTGCAAAAAAAGTTTGTTAAGGTCCTAGATATGAAAAGTTTTCTGCACACTGCTTTCGATAATAATGATTTGCTGTAAATAGCTTTTGTTCACACTCACCCGACCCTTCATTGTTTCTATACTTACAGGACGAAATCCTGCTGTTCTTAACTTCACCAAAACAGACAACTGCATTACACTACACATCATCACTCTGCAACAAAAGCAGGCAACGGAAGTAAAAAAACAGTGCAGGCACTATATTATTAAATCAGTGGTGACAGAACAGAAACACAGCATATACGCTGGGAATTTGCATTCAGCAAAAAGTGATACGCTCATGGTCACTCCCTCATAATATTTTTACAAACTATTTTCTAATACCAATATAAATGGTCCGTTATTGGACATTATAAATCTTCCAGCTAACTCATTCCTGGTTCCCAGCGTTTCGTCCCCATGTGCTAGGCTGGGCTCATCAGTTGGTACCTAGCACACCTACCAAGACGCTGGCTAGTGCATACCGTGGAGGCCACTGCGTAGGCTAATTGTAGCCACCGGCAGTGCCAATGCACTATGAGAGACTTTGTCTCAATTATCAAAAGTTGATGCCTGCCTGGCCATCGGATGATATAGATGTTGATTCCCATAGGGAATCTGAAATATTTGTTCCGAATGAGTAAATTTATAATACCAATATAAATGGTCCGTTATTGGACATTATAAATTTTCCAGCTAACTCATTCCTGGTTCCCAGCGTTTCGCCCCTGTGTGCTAGGCTGGGCTCATCAGTTGGTACCTAGCACACCTACCAAGATGCTGGCTAGTGCATACCGTGGAGGCCACTGCGTAGGCTAATTGTAGCCACCGGCAGTGCCAATGCACTATGAGAGACTTTGTCTCATTATCAAAAATTGATGCCTGCTTGGCCATCGGATGATATAGATGTTGATTCCCATAGGGAATCTGAAATATTTGTTCCAAATGTATGCACTAGCCAGCGTCTTGGTAGGTGTGCTAGGTACCAACTGATGAGACCAGCCTAGCACACAGGGGTGAAACGCTGGGAACCAGGAAAGAGTTAGCTGGAAAATTTATAATGTCCAATAACGGACCATTTATATTGGTATTATAAATTTACTCATTCGGAACAAATATTTCAGATTCACTATGGGAATCAACATCTATATCATCCGATGGCCAAGCAGGCATCAATTTTTGATAATGAGACAAAGTCTCTCATAGTGCATTGGCACTGCCGGTGGCTACAATTAGCCTATGCAGTGGCCTCCACGGTATGCACTAGCCAGCGTCTTGGTAGGTGTGCTAGGTACCAACTGATGAGCCCAGCCTAGCACACGGGGTCGAAACACTGGGAACCAGGAATGACTTAGCTGGAAAATTTAAAATGTCCAATAACGGACCATTTATATTGGTATTATAAATTTACTCATTCGAAACAAATATTTCAGATTCCCTATGGGAATCAACATCTATATCATCCGATGGCCAAGCAGGCATTAATTTTTGATAATGAGACAAAGTCTCTCATAGTGCATTGGCACTGCCGGTGGCTACAATTAGCTTACGCAGTGGCCTCCACAGTATGCACTAGCCAGCATCTTGGTAGGTGTGCTAGGTACCAACTGATGAGACCAGCCTAGCACACGGGGGCGAAACGCTGGGAACCAGGAATGAGTTAGCTGGAAAATTTATAATGCCCAATAACGGACCATTTATATTGGTATTATAAATTTACTCATTCGGAACAAATATTTCACATTCTCTATGGGAATCAACATCTATATCAACTATTTTCTAACCGTCCAATGTACGAAACCTGTTCTTTTCATATTTGTGGAAAAAACGGAGAAGTTATGAAGAGCATATCATCATCATCATCATCATCATCATCATCATCATCATGTAACCCTTCCAGCTTGCTAGGTAGGGTGGTGTTGAACAAGTTCTCGCCAGCATTGTCTGTCCATGTAGGTCTGTCCCTTCATGATTGTTCTCCAGTCCCCTCCTCTACTCTCGACGTCTATCTTCAGTTAGTCCAGCCACTGTTTGCTTGGTCATCCAACAGGCCTCCTTCCCACTGTCTGTTCCAAATATGCATGTGGTGTTAGAGTGCCAGGCATTCTCTTTACAAGCACAATCCATTTAAGCCTTGCAGACCTAAGTCTTTCTTCCAGGGAGTGCTCTACACCCAAAGATGACCTGATATCCACATTTCTCACATAATCGTGCCACGTTTCTGCATGGCATTCCTAAGAAATTTCATTTCACAGGCCTGCAGTTTATTAAGGTCTTTAGTTTGCAATATACAGGTTTCTATGCCATATGTGAGTATGGGAATAACATACGTTTTATACAAGGACATCTTGGTTTGTAAAAATACCTTCTTGTGCCAAATCAAGGGATATTACATATTCATACAAATCCGTAATAATCAGCACTGCTTTCATATTGCTCCGGTATATGTATGAAAATCAGAGAAATTAGGGAAAATCCACTGTAGTCTTTGAACTGAGAGGCCATTCTGACAAATCTTGATGTGGGAAGTATAGGATAACAAGAACATAAGATAAATACAGGAAAAGGAGATAGTAGAAAGGTAAAGGTCATAAAAGAAACAGAGTAGGAACAGAGGACAAACATGGAAGAAGAATGAATTCCCAGTGAGTCAATAAATATATATAACAGAAAGAAACATTCAGTGTCAAATCAACCCATATTCTTATCTCTCTAAAAATTCAAGGTGTTTGGGAGATAAGTCCAAATATTTTTTTTCTGCTGGCTATTGGTAGAGCCCTGAAAACATGAAAATGAAAATCCACAGCCTGTTTCCAGTCATTTCACCGGGTCATGAATGGAATAAATGAAGGAAGCCCCCTTCTAGCAGTAAGGATAGGATTGTGCTGGCTGCCCCAAAGGCTGTTGCACACCTCTTGGGCAATGATTAATGAATGACAGATGAAATGAAATGATATCGGAGTGTGTCGCTGGAATGAATGTTGACAGGAAAAACTGGAGTACCTGGAGAAAAACCTGTCCTGCCTCCATTTGCCCAGCACAAATCTTAAATGGAATGACCACGATTTGAACCACAGAACCCAACATGCGAGGCCAGCACGCTGCCGCCTGAGCCACGGAGGCCTTCAGTATTACAAAAATAAAAAATTATGAAAATTTGATGTTTGTAGTTCAGGTAGTATTTGATGACAAATGACATCGGGCTTTGCTGACATACATTACAACATTTTCCTGTGTGAAAATATTTGCTTCTTATTAGAATGTATTTCATACAACTTGTACGTTCACACTACCTGAAACTGCAATGCAGTGATGTATTCAGAATGATTCTTGCATATTACGCAAGCAGAATACGGCCTGAAGCTACAGTGAAGTGATGTGTACAGCTCTAGCGCAGTGATGTACTTAAAATTGCTTCTCACCAAGCAGGTGAATGTGCGGTTTGGGTCTATCAGTTTGAATTCGGGAGACAGTGGGTTTGAACCCCACTCTCGGCAGCCCTGAAGATGGTTTTCCACGGTTTACCATTTTCACATCAGGCAAATGCTGGGGCTATACCTTAATTAAGGCCACGGTCACTTCCTTCCCAATCATTGCCGTAAGACCTGTCTGTGTCAGCACAAAATTTAAATTTAAAAAACAAAAGCTTCTTACATGTTACACATGCAGAATATATCCTTACGTCACAGTGAAGTCATCTGTACAACTGCAGTGCAGTGATGTACTTAGAATTGTCTCCTGCACATTACACATGCATATGCCCTGAAGCAGCAGTGCAGTGATGTACTTAGAACTGTCTCCTGCACATTACACATGCATATGCCCTGAAGCAGCAGTGCAGTGATATACTTAGAACTGTCTCCTACACATTACACATTTATACTCCCTGAAGCAGCAGTGCAGTGATGTGTACAGCTCCAGTGCCGTGATGTACTTAGAATTGCTTACTTACACATTATGCATGCATACCGCCAAAAGCGTGGTAGGGGCGGGTAGTATAAGCCAAAGTGCAAACGAAGCTAATACCGTATTTCTCCGAATTCAAGACGACCTCTACTTTTTCCTTCAAAAAAATTAAATCAGGCTTAAAAAGTGCTTATCAAATCATATGAATGCCTTTTTTGTACAGTACGCACACTTAGACTACATTAGTCTTCACGCCAAACCGAACATTGGCTTTAGTTATGCTGTATTTTTTTGCACCTGCACAGTTATTCTTTATTTCCACAGGTTTAATAACCATTAACTTAAAATTGGTGCTGTACTGGGAGGTGCACCTCTACGCCGCACGTTTAAATCTTGCGCCAATTGGAACTCCTCTACTGGAGAAACACTGAACTTAAAACTGGACCTACTTAAACCTTTCCTCTGAAGATGTCGCTGTGTGAATTTCGACTTGTTTTGTTTATTATAAGTTAAGAACTTCATTTTCCCGTATTGAACTGAGATTCACAATTAGAATTAAAGAAGGTTTAACCTATTCAATACAAAGTGTGTTGTGCAAGGTGTTCACAACATGTTATTTATTATTACTAGTACCGGTTTCGATGCTTAATGGCGTCATCATCAGCTAGAAATCACAAAGTGGGCAGGGTACATATCATAAAATTGTATAAATGATACATGCATTGCAATGATTAATGATGATTAATGATTAATCATTTGTACTTTGTACAATTTTATGATAAGTACCCTGCCCACTTTGTGATTTCTAGCTGATGATGACGCTATTAAGCATCGAAACCGGTACTAGTAATAATAAATAACATGTTGTGAACACCTTGTACAACACACTTTGTATTGAATAGGTTGAACCTTCTTTAATTCTAATTGTTTTGTTTACTATTTATCAAGAAGTTTGGACATTCTCTCATAGATGTCACTGCCAAAAAAAAAAAATTATGATCATGCACCCTGGTGCGAAGTGAAGGAACTTTATTTGAAGAAATTTTGTATTCATAAGTTTGTTCTTTACTAAATTTCGTTCATTCATTTGTGGGTTGGCGAAATTTATCTTTCTTTCCGCCAGTTTCGAATTTAGCCAATCCAGAATTTCTGTAATTAATTTTTTAAGCCAATCACAGGTTTCTTCTTCGATTTGGTGTGTAACTTTAAGCGACCCAATAAAATTAAGCGGGTGTGGCTGTTTTATTCATGAAAGGTCTCGAACTTTCCCCGAGGGTATAAAAACTGCTGATTTTCACATCTCCTGGCCACTCGATCAACATCTAACCTAGTCTGTGGACGTGTAGCAGGAGGCGGGAGGTGCCTCTTTCATCGGGCAGCTGATCTTCAGTAAGGTAATGGCCATTTAACATCCTTATTTCTTGTTAGCTCAGCAGTTTAACCCGCGGGAAAGGTCCGAAACCTTTACCATGTAACCTATCTTTATTAACATGTAATTTTCTGCCGGCTTATGTAAAAACTTAAGTAAATCTGTAACTGTAATTCGGGGATAGAGAGTGATTTACCCTCTCGAGCTCCCCTTCATTTTGGTTTTGAGGTGACTATGTTTTGGTAACTGATTCTCTTCCATAATGTTTTAAATTTCTTTCTTATACGGGTCACCTCCATAGTTTAGGAATAGCCCCTGTTTCATCGGCCTAGTGCCTTTTAGGTTTTAAGAAGTTACATGTAGGAGTGCAAATTCACGCCTCCATTCCTTTTGTATTTCGGGCCATTTACTTAATCTGTTCTTTTCTGCTAAGGCCCAGTAGGTTGGGTACAAGATACCCCCGTTTCATTTTGTAAGTTGTGCCTTGATGGCAATTAAGGGTAAAGTCTGGTATTGCCTTTAATAGGCTTGAAAAATTGAGAGCGGGTCAACTCTTTTATGCGTTATAAAGGTGCCTCTAGGAGGCTTGACATTTGTTAATTACGGAGCTGGTGCTCCTGGTGCTAGGGGATTTCTGCCCCTTTGTACATTTATGCTCTTGTGTAAATTTTGTTCTGGAAACTCAAAAGTTGTAAAATTCGCGTCTCTACAATACGACGATCCATCATCACTGTAGTCGATTTTCCTCTCCAACAAGCTAGGTGTGGTTGTTATGAGCCTTTTCCAGTTCGTCCTGTCCATCCACAACTGATGTTCTACCTTTTGCTGCCAATTTACATCACGTTTGGCTACATCTTTGAAAATTTGTTTTTCCCAACTATCATGAGGCCTCCCTCTGGGCCTCTTGCCAACAACATTCCTTTCATAGTATATTCTTGGGGTCCTAATTGAAGCCATCCTTCTCATATGTCTATACCATCGTAATCTGCTTCATTCTAAGGTTTCCAACGGATTCCTGTCCAATCCAAGTTGATGCCGAATACTTTCATTCCTTATTTTGTCTCTCCTTGTTTTTTGGAGGCATGACTGAAGGAACTTCATTTCAGTGGCCTGTAGGCGACTTTGTGCAGACCTAGTCAACGTTGTTGCGTTCAGTCCATATGAACAATTGGTATAAGATATGTTTTGTACAGCGTGAGCTTGCAAGCTTGGAGAAATGAGTCATCCCAAAGTAATGGACGAACGGATTGGCAGAATTTTGATGCAGCTTGTATTCTATTGCCTATTTCTTGGTTTATGGTATTGTCAGAAGAAACGAAGCTCCCTAAGCATTTGAAGTTATTGATAATGTCTACTTCTTCATTTTACACTCGCAGGTGAACTGCTTCAGGATTTAGACTCATCACTAAACCAACGGTTTTAGTTCGGCTGATGATCATTCCCATTCTTTCAAATTCTTCTTTCCAAAGATCTAGTTTAGCTTGAACTTCTGCTTCTGTTTCACCCCATAGCATAACATCATCAGTAAATACAAATACGAAGATCCATCAGGAAAATATTCCAGCTGTCTATAAAACCGTTACTTTTACTCATTGTCAGGTACAACTGGCTGCTGTTACACACAAATCTCGCTTGCCAGGTTCAGCCGATTTCAACGGCTAGCGATGTATAGGCCTAATATAGGCGCAGACGTTGAAGGTCAATGTACGAGTTTATTGTGCCGTGGTATAGCCATTCCACCCTTGCATTTTTCGTGCACTTTTCTTGTACGGTACATAGTTTATAAGCTAGCTTTGTCTTCACGTTAACGCCGAATATTGGCTTTAGTTACGCCTATGTCATATTTTCTTGTGGCTGCACAATTATTCTTCATTACAGTGTGTTTAATAACCATTAACTTAAAATTACCATCACAATATCGACGAGAACCCGTTGAAAATTTGCCGGCAATACCTGTTCCACAAACCTTTACAATATAACGATCCAACAGGAAAGTATTCCTGCTGTCTACAAAACTTAATTTTACTAAGCCATATTACAGCAGATGCGTTATAACTGTGCCACTGAGTAGCCGAGGCCTTTCTAAGAATTTGAAGGCTCGCATGTTTTGATGCCATTCTGCAGATTTGAGAAACATTTTTGTAGAGGCTAATAGAATGTCATTCTTTCTTCACTATTTCCTCAGATCCAGTGATATTACGTAGAGGCACTGTACGACCGGTTGCTGCGGCTAGCGATGTATAATAAAGAGGCGGATCTTGATTATCAATGAGTTTTGTATGGAGGGGGGGGTGAAAAGAAGCACCTTGGTAACTGCCAGTGGTGTTCATTACTGTTATGTTGTGAATGCAAGACGACTCTTGATGTTTCACAGGAGATTCTTAGAAAAAAAGAAAAAAAATGCTGTCTTGGATTTGGAGAAACACGGTACTTATAATTGTCTCTTGCACATTATGCATGCATACGTCCTGAAGCCCCAGTGAAGTGATGTACTTAGAATTGCTTCTTCCACATTATGCATGCATACTTCAAAAAGCATGGTAGGGGCAGGTAGTATAAGCCAAAGGGCAAACGAAGCTACTACCTACCTCAAAAGCATCGCACACTCTACTTCAGGCCCCTCTCTCAGACAACCATTCACTAAATTTTAAAAATATTATATTTTATGATGCAGACATTTATCCTACCTTCTGTAAGGTACCAAACACCCTGCATTATTTGATTTAACACTTGTTTGTTCCTTTCTATAACTTCTTGAAAATCAGTCTTATTACCATGCAATACTCTGATTTGGAACAAGCTTCTCCCAGAAAAGACAGAATTTCCCAGTAGAGAGACCACCAAAATTTCACTTCAGAAAGATACATGAAAATCACTTACCTTTGATTGGAAAACACATTCAATCACTTTCCAACTCACGGACAACTCTGGCACCTGTATGATTTAAGTAGCCATGGTGGGCGATGTCTCGAGTCAGTACATTGAGACTGATGCGAACCCATCCTTGTGATCGGACACGAGTGACTGGAACAAAACATAACATGTCCTTGATCACAATCTGAGAGGGTGAGTCTCTTCTCTAGGAAAAAAAAAAAAAAAAAAAAAAAACCAACCCATATAGGCTAACAAAGCCAAGATGTATAGTCAAATTCACTAGCATTTTTGGCAACAACTCTATGTTGTTAAGACAGAAAATGCACATGTAGGCCAACATCTGATGATGCTAGAGCAACTGTCAGTCCTCAGTATCTCTCACAATATACACAATTTAAGTGCAAGGGTACAAGACCTTTTGTACTGCATCCTGCGGGCAGACTCTTGAAGAGTGCACTTCATTTAACAGGGTCTACACTAGGCTGGACGAGAAACATTACAGCCTCATATGATATAAATTTCTTGGTGATCTGTATTGACAGTTCTTATACTTAACAGGGTGAAATGGGTCCACCTATTCAATACAAAGGCAAATGATAAACATCACAATATTTTCATAATAGTCGGTTATATTCGTCGGCTTTAACTCGTTTCCGAGTAATTAACTTCTTCCAATAAATTCACTTCTGTCTCTAGATGTACTTTCTATGGTTGAACAGACCAATTCTAGCATGGAACAAGTGTCCACACAGATTGCACAATATTGTTGGAAGAGGGCGTGGTTGTGCTGTACGGAGTTTTCATGCTTCCCTCCTGGCCTCTTCACATCTGCGTCATTCCCCTTCAAACAGATTGACAGCAGCAGGGATGGTCCGGCGCCAAAGTGTACCGTCTTGAGAAAACGTGTCCCAGGTTTGTGGACTGAGACCTCTCATCTTCAAAGTGTGCTTAAGTTGGTCTTTGGAGTGCCTCATGGGGGCTCCATGAGGTATGGTGCCAGGACAAAATTCACCATACAGAATTTGGCGTGGAAATCTGGTATCACTCAACCAACAGACATGGCCAATCCATCTAACTGATGACCAATGATGGACGATTCTATGCTCTTGGCATGCGCTTTCTCAAGAAGAGCAATGTTGGTGATGTTGGTGATGTGGTCTTCCCTAAGAAGGGATCAAAGTTTTTGTTGGTGGAAATGCTCAAGCAAGTCACAACTCAGTCAGTTAGTTATATTATCATTACAACATTAACATTACAGTACTAGATTCAACCAACTTGGGCCATAATCAGCTACACATACTTTGAAAATTGGCACAATTAAACATTGAACTACAAAAAAACATCTAAAACGAAGGAGAACACATTAAAATAAGTCTGAAGTAAAAACTTGAAAATGACACCAATGTTCATCCGTCGCATAGTATTGTGCGGCAGAAATATGTTGGATAACAAGTTACTGCCTCCGTGGTTCAGGCGGCAGCGTGCCGGCCTCTCACCACTGGGTTCCATGGTTCAAATCCCGGTCACACAATGTGAGATTTGTGCTGGACAAAGTGGAGATGGAACAGGTTTTTCTCTGGGTACTCCAGTTTTCCCTGCCATCTGTCATTCCACCAACACTCTTCAATATACTTTTATTTCATCTGTCAGTCATTAATCATTGCCCCAGAGGAGTGTGAGAGGCTTCGGCAGCTGGCACAATTCCTATCCTTGCCGCTAGATGGGGGCTTCATTTTTTTTTTTTTTTTTTTTTTTTTTGCTACGGGCTTTACGTCGCACCGACACAGATAGGTCTTATGGCGAATGGGGGCTTCATTCATTCCATTTCTGACCCAGTCGAATGACTGGAAACAAGCTGTGGATTTTCATTTCCATTTCAACAAGATACCATATTGTAAAGTACAGTCTTAATCTTGCTTAGCCTTGTGGTGAAAGATACATTTGGCAAACTCTTGAAACTTAATTGAGGGGGACATGTATACATTGTTACTGTAAGAAGATGTTACATCTGTTGATATGGATCGGATGTGTCCAAAATAAACTCCCCCCTTCAACGCTGGCAAAAGACTCAATTGAAAAAACATTGCTTATGAGCATTTACTAGGAATCACAAGCAGAGCGGCTAGTTTCAATTTCGTCTCGTGGATACCAGTCAGGAATTTGATGTTCTTTGGTAATGTTTTCATTTAAATATAACGTACGGAGGTAGTTTATGGCCATCAGCAGTAATGGCCAGCATCACGGTAGAGCTAACTTTTCGTTGCTGTAATTTTTTTAATTAGAATACTTGCTACTCCCTTCTTAGTGAATTTTTTTGGCACAAAGACATTTTCTGCTGCATAAACTAAGTATCCCACTCGCGACTTGCCTTGAATTAGTTTCCCAGAATATCATGGGATCGCACAATTTCCCACCGGGCAAGTTGACTGTGCGGTTATAGGTGCGCGACTGTGAGCTTGCATCCGGGAGATAGTGGGTTTGAATCCCACCATCGGCAGCCCCGAAGATGGTTTTCCGTGGTTTCCCATTTTCACACTAGGCTAATGCTGGGGCTATACCTTAATTAAGGCCACGGCTGCTCAACTCCTAACCCTTTCCTACCCCATCGTCGCCATAAGATCTATCTGTGTCGGTACGACGTAAAGCTACTAGCACAATTTCCCGTGCTTTTAGTTGTATAACATTTTGTGAGAAACATTGCAGTTGCTGTTCCACATCTCCCTCACCCATTGCAGTAATGCTTCCTTAACACCAAGAACTTGCCCTGTTTTGGGCCAGGAAAAGCAACTTGCTGCTTTCTTCAATTTCTCCCTTGTTTGTCGTGAACAAAACACTCATGATCTGCTGCTCTGTTATAATTTTCTTCCGCGATTTCTACCAGGTTTCGCTTAAATGAAGTCGTGTAACTGTAAACTTTCCCAGTCTACACTAACCCCATGGCACTACAGCCTGAAGGGCCTTGGCCTGCCATGCGACTGCTGTTCAGCCCAAAGGCCTACAGATTGCCGATGATAATGCTTGTTGTTTAAAGGGACCTAACATGTAGGTCATCGGCTCCTAATGGTACGAAATGTAATGACAAATTAAAAGTGTAAAATCCTCCCCTGACCAGAATTCAAAATGTGAGGATGAAGAATGAATGGATGGATATGAATTTAAAACAATCGTGGATCCAACCTGCAATGCCTCACAGTCACAGAATCTGACGTAAAACAATAGTATTACTGACCAAGGGACTGCTTCTATAGCGCAATACTGAATCGATGATGCTTGTAGTCTAAAGGGGTCCAAAATCCAAGTCATCAGCCCCTCATAATGGTACTTATCGCTAGAAAAGTAGAACCATGGTACTAATCAAAAGAAGCGTAGACTCACGGTATAAAGGAGAAGAATAAAACTTTGATTTCCACCTAGTCAATACCTTAAAAGCAATTATAAAATTAGGGTCTCATCCTTATTTTATTGCTAAATTATTAAAAAAATAGGACATGTTTCGTTCAATTTTTGAACATCTTCAGCTATACACATTTTTAACAAGGTTAAAACCAGTAACATTATTCTAATAACTTCCACTTATTGTTTACTGCTAACAGACTTAATCATAATAACTATTAAAATTCTTTTGAATATAAAATATTATATATTACATCGTCTTATTAAAACAATATTACTGTTTGTAGTGTTCGAAACTTTAAAATCTTGTTCTAATATTTGGAATACAATGTCACAAGTTAGTCATATATAAATACATTTACAATCTGTTAAAGTTGTTGAATATCTTAAAAATATTTGTTGGAATACACATTAAAATCTTTTTGTTACCGGTACTATTGACGTGAGCTTTACCACACGTTGTACCTTATGGATATAAAATCTTAGTGCACTCTCACAACAGCTGAGTTTAGGCGTGACTAACATTGTTTTCGTCTGTAAATTAACAAAATGAAGCACACTGTTGATGATTGGTTATAAATTTGTCGTACTTTAAATATTTAACGTCCAATTGTTCAAATTCACGCTTGCTTGTAGACTTTACCAGTGTAGAGCAATTCTACAAATGTTAGCAAGAACTCATTCAAAAATGGTGACAGTCAAGTTTTGATGATAAGCAAGTGGTAACTTCATCGAATTTTACGAAAGTTTGTTGACATTTCTGTAACAGGAAAATATTTTTGTTAAAATATGTTAGATGGTATTAAAAGTTGAAGAAGCTAATGTTGAAGGATCAGCACTTACCCTTTCTACTTCTGCCTGCATTTACATTAGTGCACTCAGCTGTTTGACGACTACTTGTGCTCCTCGTGTTGTATGTGTGTCTCCGTATCTGCGGGGCGTTGGGAGGGGAGGTAAAGAGGGCGGCGTTCTAGCGAATGATGTGATTCTTGGAGGGGAATGTTCAGAATTTGTGTGGAGGGGTGTTTGTATATTCGTAGATTGACTATTATTGTTATTCAGGATAACATTGTTTGTCAGTTTTGTGCTATTGAGTTTGAATGTTTGTATTAACTTCAGAATTTGTTCTATTAATGGGTTTTGATTTCTATTTCGTCGTTCACGTTTTTATCTTTATTGAAGTATTTGTCTAGGTAAATATGTATGTTCTCTAGCTCATTCATTAATTTTCCTTTATCGACCTTCTTGATTATTTTAAAATCTTTTTCTATTGTGGCAAAATGGTGTCCTTTTTCTTGCATATGATTACTCATCGCAGAAAATTTGTTATGTTTAGCTGCGTTTACGTGTTCCAAATATCTAGTTATAAAACTTCTGCCAGTTTGGCCAACGTAAGAAACACCACAATCTGAGCAAATTAGCTTATAGATTCCTGAACTTTGGTATCTGTTGTTGCGTGAATTTACACTATTGTGGTTGAAAGATATATTTCTATTTGTATTTTGTGTTCTAAATGCAATATTGATTTGCCGTTGTTTGATCGGATTCATGATTTGGTATACTGCTGGGTTGGTGAATGTAAATGTTGCGAATTTTGGTTTTTCAGTTTTGATCGGAATAAGGTTAGTGGCTAGTTTCGATTTCACTCTATTAATGATTTTGTTGACCACATCTATTTTATAACCGTTGACTGAAGCTAAGTCTTTTGTAAATTGAATTTCTTTCTTTAAACTATTATCAGAAAGTGGCATTTTGAAGGCTCTGTATATCAGACTAAAAAAAACGGCTTGTTTCTGTGATTTTGGGTGTAGGGAATTTTTTTAATAGCTATTGGGACGTAAGATGGCTTTCTACAAATCTGAAAGTTAAATTTATTTTCTGTTTGTGTTACTGTAATATCTAAAAAGTTTTACGAATGATTATTTTCTTTCTCCTTAGTGAATTTTACTCTTTGGTCTAGATTATTTAAAAAGTTTAATATATTATCACTGTCATTAAGTTTGCTATCTATTGTAACAAAGGTATCGTCTACGTATCTCAATCACAAACATAGTCCTTTTATGTTTGTTTTTATTTTGCTGTGCTCTAGATGATCCATGTAAATATTTGCTAAAATTCCTGACGTGGGGTCACCCATCCCCAAACACATCTGTTTGTAAATTTTATTGTTGTATGTGAAATAGTTGTTGTTTAAAAACAAAATGTAATAGATTTATAAACTCTTCTATTTCGTACATACTTAACTTGTCCTGTTTAGTTAGATTAGATTTGATGATTTCAACGGTTTCTTTAATAGGTATGCTTGGATACATATTGGTTATATCATAGGAACATATCTTATGATGTGGTTGTAAGCTAAAACTATTTAATTTTTTGCAAAATTTAATTGAATTGTTTATCACTGAATCGCTGTTAAATATGTAATGCTTCTTTAAAAATAGGTGTAAAAATTTTGAGATTTTATAAGTAGGACTCCCTCTACTATTGATTATAGGTCTAACAGGCATATTTGCTTTGTGGATTTTAGGTAGAGCTTTAGCTGTTGGTAATCTGGGATTCATATTAATCATTTTTTGATACTCTTGTTTGTTTATTAGAAAAGTAGAATTTTTAAGTATGTTCTTTAGATTCTTCTGAATTTGATTTATAGGGTCTTTGTTAGTTATTACATAATTATTATCCGAAAAAAATGCTTCTGTTTTGCTAATGTAATCGTGTTTGTTTAAAAGAACTGTAGTTTCACCTTTGTCTGCTTTAGTTACTATAACATTGTAATTTTTAATTTTGGTTCTTAAACTATTTATTTGTTTAGATTGAGTAGAATCTGAGTTGTTAATTAATTCTTCAACTAAGGTACACCAAGATCTAACATTGCTCTGTTTTACATTAAACATTGCCATCTGACCTTTTTTTTTTTTTTTTTTTTTTTTTTTTTGCTAGTGGATTTATTGTTCTCCTTTAATTGACTTTCAATACGGAAAAATGAGGATAGTATCCTGCGACTCACGGTATTCCACACATTATGGTACTACTTCCAGGTAATGAAATTCGCACATTTAACTGTACCGGTTGGTACACCTATACGCCGCACATTTGACTTTTCCGCCTTAAAGTACGCCTCTACAGCTGAAACTCTGAACTTTAAAACTGAATTAATTCAACCGTTTATCTGAAGATGTCACTGTGTTAATTTCAAATTGTTTTTGTTTACTAATTATCAAGAAGTGTGGACATTCTCTCACAGATGTCTCTACCAAAAACTATGATCATGCACCCTGGTGCGAAGTGATGGAACTTTTCTTGAAGATATTTTATACTCATAAGTTTTCCTATAACTAAATTTTGTTCTTTCATTTGTAGGTTGGCAATATAAATCTTTCTTTCCGCCAGTTTTGAACTAAGCCAATCCCGAATTTCTTTAATTAATTTTGGACCAATTGTGTCCTTCTTCCTCAATTTTTGATCTGTAACTTTTAGACGACCAATAAACGTCTGTGGGTGTGTCTTAATTATTCATGAAAGGTCTCGAATCTTCCCCGAGAGTATAAAAACTGCTGATTTTCCGGGGTTCTCGGCCACTCGTACAACATCTAGCTTAGTGTATGGAAGTATAGCAGGGTATGAACATTAAAACAAGAATAATAGTTAACACCACCTTTCCAATACTTACCTTTCCTATATTTAGGAAATAAACATTACAACAGGCGTTGTAAGATGGGACATGTTTCGCTTAACAGTCATAAGCATCATCAGCCAAAAATAAATCTTAGCCTAAAGTTAGGTCAGGGCCCTGAACCTAGTGTCCTTAACATATATGGCACCTTAAGAATCAACATTTATATTTATAAAATGAAAATAGGCTTAAAACTAGTGTGAAAAAAACATGGAATGTTACAACATGGCTAAGAGAAAAAAACACAATCGAGTTGAGACAGAGGATAAGAACAGAAAGTAGGCTACAATACAGAGCTGGTAGTGAAATAATTAAAATCATTGAACATTCTGATTGACTGACTGGTAATAAAGATATCCTAATGATTTTAATTATTTCACTACCAGCTCTGTATTGTAGCCTACTTTCTGTTCTTATCCTCTGTCTCAACTCGATTGTGTTTTTTCTCTTAGCCATGTTGTACCATTCCATGTTTTTTCACACTAGTTTTAAGCCTATTTTCATTTTATAAATATAAATGTTGATTCTTAGGGTGCCATATATGTTAAGGACACTAGGTTCAGGGCCCTGACCTAACTTTAGGCTAAGATTTACTTTTGGCTGATGATGCTTACAACTGTTAAGCGAAACATGTCCCATCTTACAACGCCTGTTGTAATGTTTATTTCCTAAATATAGGAAAGATAAGTATTGGAAAGGTGGTGTTAACTATTATTCTTGTTTTAATGTTCATATCTGATGTCCAATACGGTCCACAATGAGATTTATTACTTGTAGTATAGCAGGAGGTGGAAAGCGCCTCCTTCATCCACCAGCAGCTCTTCTACAAGGTAATGGCCTTTTAACATATTTAATTCTTGCTAGCTCAGCAGTTTAGCCCTCGGGGAAGGTTGAAAACTTTTTCAAAGTATCCTACCTGTTCAAAAATGTAACTTAGTGCCGGCTTATGTAAACATTTTCTTATTACTTTAACTGTAAATCGGGGATAGAGAGTGTTTTACCCTCTCGAGCTCCCCTTCAATTTGGATTTGAGGTGACTACGTTTTCATAACCGATTTTCCTCATTAATGTGTTAAATTACTTTTCCTATACGAGTCACCTCTCTAGTGTGGGAATAGCCCCTGCGTAATCGGCCCAGTGCCCCTTAGGTTTTTACAACTTGCATGTAGGAGTGCAAGCAACGCCTCCAATCATATTGGTATTTTGGGCCATTTCATTAACCTATTATTTTTCTTTTAAGGCCCAGTAGATTGGGTACAAGATACCCCTGTCTCATTATAAGTTGTGCCTTGATGGCAGCTAAGTTATTGCCTTTAATGGGCTTGGACGATTGAGAGCGGGTCAGCTATTTCTGGTATTTTGAAAGGTGCCTCTAGGAGGCTTGACATTACGAGGTGGGAGCAAGTGCTCCATGTAATTAGGGGTTTTCTGCCCTTTGGTAATTTGTGGTTGTGAGCTGAGAGCTCAAGGATTGTCAAATTGGGGTTCGAAGCCCAGGATTTGTAAAGACACCTTAACTTGTGTTTTAGCTTGTAAAATTATTATTGTACCTGAATATTCATTGTTATTTCACCTAGTGAAAAATTGTTAAATCTTGTTATCTGTTGAAAATATAACCTTTATTTAAATTTTAAATTAATCTTTCAGCCTTGCAGTTAGACCTATTCCAGCCCGCACCTTCTTTCACCTCTGCTGATCCACCAAAACACGGTAACATTGTTATTTTTAATTTTGGTTCTTAAACTATTTATTTGTTTAGATTGAGTAGAATCTGAGTTGTTAATTAATTCTTCAACTAAGGTACACCAAGATCTAACATCCCTCTGTTTTACATTAAACATTGCCATCTGTCCTTTATTTTTTTTTTTTTTTTTGCTAGTGGATTTATTGTTCTCCTTTAATTGACTTTCAATACGGAAAAATGAGGATAGTATCCTGCAACTCACGGTATTCCACACATTATGGTACTACTTCCAGGTAATGAAATTCGCACATTTAACAAAGACCTGTGGTGTATAATGTTCAACGGGTGATTGTTTAGCCTGGCCTGTCAATATATTATCAGTATTTTATTTTTTACAATATTTTACATGTACATGTTTTGGGAGCCTTAACTCCCTTCATCAGCGCTTTCTACATCAATATCAATTTTCCCCAAATCCCACCAAGATCTAACATCACTCTGTTTTACATTAAACATTGCCATCTGTATTTTTTTTTTTGCTAGTGGCTTTATGTCACACCGACACAGGTAGGTCTTATGGCGATGATGGGATGGAAAAGGCCTAGGAGTTGGAAGGAAGCGGCCATAGCCTTAATTAAGGTACAACCGCAGCATTTGCCTGGTGTGAAAATGGGAAACCATGGAAAACCATTTTCAGGGCTGCCGACAGTGGGATTCGAACCCACTATCTCCTGGATGCAAGCTCACAGTCGCACGCCGCTAACCACGTGGCCAACTCGCCTGGCGCCATCTATAATATTAACTCTAACCCATATATATATATATATATATATACACTGTTCATTTCTTGTTAATGTCTGTTGTCATGTAACACATTCACACTTACTAGAACACTTTAAAACACTTGTGGAAATTTCAAATATTCCTTCTATATTGTACAACTCTTACAAATATGTATCATGGATTTACTACCCGAGTTGACCACAGATAAACTGTTTCTTGTCACTATTTGAATTGTTGTTGCCATTTAAGCGTAGGCCCATTAAAAAAACAACTATCTTATCACCAAATTTAAATCCTGTTGAAGTTAAAATCCTTTCTAGGAAGCACTGATTTATTGGCTGATTCCAGAGAATAGTCCACCCAAGTAGGAAAATGTAAAGTTTAAAATAAAACTCAAAAATTTGTTTTTATGACAGATAAAACATGAAATTTTATTAATGTTATTGTATGTATTCATTTATTGATGTCTTTCAGTTTTTAATTGTGTGGTTAATTGAACCTTTATTTACAGTCTAAATTAGTTTGATATTTCTCAATAGTTTTAGGAATTACTGTTTATTATGATGGAAAGGTATGAAAATAATAATGGTAAATGTTAATTCTAATGCTCTTTCTCTTCACAATAAAGAATCTATTTAGGTTATTAACAGTTTATATAAGGTGTAATAAGGTGACGACTTTATTGCTGCAGCCCGTGTACACCCACAACGGAAAAGGCATAAAATTTTCTGTAGACGAAAAGTGTGTGGCTCAATTTTAATAAAATTTGGTATGCAAAGCCAATACTGTACACCTTTTCAAGCTGCTATATCATTCATTTAGAATTTCAAATGGTTTCATACGAAGCTGATGGTAAAATATGTCGCATGTTTACGACGCTCTCGCGAGCAGGCGACCGGGTAGTTTCCTGTCGCTTGGAGCTGCGTGTATACAAGAATGCATTATGACACAACACGCTGCCCACAGGATTCAGTTTCTGCATTACCCTCACTTGTAAGGGAAATACATCTGTGTTCACACTAAGGTGATTTTTAATAATGTTATTCACAGGGAACATTGTAAACGGTACCATGAGAAGAAAAAAAGGATGATGAGGATTTTAGAAGAAAGGAAAGGCATGCAAGGAGAAGGGAAATGGCACGTGTCGAGTTACGCGTATGCCGCCAACAGGTACGAGAACCAGTGAAGAAACACAGAGCTCAGAAGAAACTTCAGGGCTTATCAACAATAAATTACTTCCTGTTCTACAAGTCTCGGAAGCAGAATGACCAATTTTTTTTTTTCCCATTTTATTATACCGCCAGCCAGACACCAACTAGTGTGTATACTCACTCTGTATTATACAAATCATGAAAGATTTAGAGTACCAATTCTCATATGCATTCTTTATTGATCACATGGTGAGCTACTCCAGAGTTACCACCCATCTCCTAACACCACAAGGTAAATAATCTTGATGTCATATGGCTTTGATATGATACAGTAAAACCTCATTGAGACGTTTTTTCAGCGGACAACAAAACAGAACATGTTAAGCGAGAAAACGTACTACAGATATACAAATAAATCTATCCACCAGGGATATGGAAACACTAAACAAATTTTTTTTCCGATATGAGGCATTTTACGTTGGGTACCCGCAGGTATTGTGTAAACTATATCTACCATTTCTAAAGATGGGAGGAAAGTATTAAAAGCTGTGAAAAACATGAGAGAACAAATATGAAAACCCTTTCCGCTGGGGCTTATAAAATAACAAGTGTACTGAAAGTTGTGAAAAACACCAACCAAAAAAAGAAAATATGAGCACTGGAGCTAATAAAAATATCAAAGTATTATTGCAAATCACACTCTTTCTAAAACAAATGTTAGTAGAAGCCTTTTATTTCAGAGCAGTGGGTTATTAAGCATATTTTCTGGTTACACTCGACCATATGTGACTGGCAGGAATAACTTTGGCCACCATTCCGAACAAGCTTCGACCAGCTCGAGTGATCGAGTCAAAACTCGAAGGTACGAGTTCAACATGTGCGACCTCTGCGCGCTTCAGGATGCGGACGCCAGTCCACTTTCTGACAGATTTTAATTTTGTCTTCATTAGTAAGGAATTTCATGACTTTTTCCATATCCATAACTAGGCTATCACAAAACAAATATGCACCACGCTAGTAAATTTCACACGATTATGTTCCTAATCCAGGTATAGGCTACTGTGTCATGCGATAAATGTTCACTGCATTTCGCTATACCACTCAACACAAAATAAATTTCTAACTTCTGAATGGAATGCAAAATACAAGCATAAATAGACTCACTGTATTATTCAGCAATCTCGCTGCTAACCGGTAAGCAAGACTGAACATCCCTGGGACTAACAGCTTGCTCCCCGAAGGTACAAGTTACCCTGTGAAGTTCAGGAATTCAAGACGTTTTCCTGTAATCATGCAACTGTGGCAACGACTCTTACCGGAGTTGGAAATCACGTTTCCTTGATAAGGGATGTCAAATAATATTTTCAGGGCTAGGATTGTACTAAGCGGTAATAGTGAAAATTCGTGATGCAATAAGATAGTATTATATAGATTTAATATGATGAGAATTGAGACTTTGAATTTACGACCTAGTAAGCAGAAAAACATGTTAATGAGGAACACACTAACAAGGTCACACAATATATAAATGGACTAAAATTTTCAGAACTATCACAATGTAATATGACTGGGCTGGAAAGGATTACTGTAGCTGATCATCAACTTTAAGTCTCAGGAGTTAATATATGAAATAAAGTACATTCATACCTTCCCTTCCCTCACCCTGAGCGAGAATTTTGGGATCCACATACTCTGGACGGCGACCTGTCAACCAGCAAGTCAGTTTTTGCAACAGAGATGTTGATTCGGGAACAAACATAGGTAACCTGAAAAATTAAAATTCTCATGAGGTAAATCTCCAAAAAACAGCGGACAGAGCAAACCTCTCAACTACGGATTCAGTTAACAAAATTTCACACAGGTTATTCCAGTCTGTCATCTTTAACAGGGAACTGTTGCTGAGGAGTGTGGAAGTAGGAGGAAAGAAAAAGGTAGTAAGGGGAAATGTACAGCAGAGGATAGGAAAATAAAGGTGAAACAGGGTCATGGGAGAGAGAAAAAGGAGGACAAAATAACTTCTACAGCCATCAGGAATAATACGGGAGACAGGGAGAGGAGGGGATCATATGAAGTGGGTAAGGTTGTGGCTCTGGTTATGGGGGATTCCATTGTTAGAAATGTGGAGAAAGTGTGTAGAGGAAAGGGAAAGGTTATTCCACGGAAGCTAACTTGTAAGATTCCAGTACGATATAGCAGATATAATGGATTTGGGAGGTCAAATGGATGGTATCATGATTGACCTATCAAATGTATTTGATAGGGTAGATCATGTAAGATTACTGATAAAAATAAGTACAACTGAACTAGACAAAAGAGTGACTGAATGGGTGGCTGTATTTCTAGAAAAGAGAACTCAGAGAATTAGAGTAGGTGAAACTTTATATGATCTTGTAATCATTAAGAGAGGAATTCCTAAAGGCAGTATTTTTGGACCTTTATGTTTCCTTATATATAAATGACATGAGTATTTTTTATTTTATTTTTTACAAGTTGTTTTACATCGCACAGTCACAGGCAAGTGTTACAGCAATGATAGGAAAAGAAAGGGCTAGGAGTGGGAAGGAAGCAGCCGTGGCCTTTATTAAGGTGCAGCCCTAACATTTGCCTGGTGTGAAAATGGGAAATCACAGAGAAAAATCTTCAGGACTACTGAAAGTGGGGTTCAAACCCACTACCTCCCGAATGCAAGCTCAGAGCTGTGCGCCCCTAACCGCACGGTCAACTCGCTCGGTCAATGATATGAGTAAAGAAATGGGATCAGCGATAGGATTTTGCAGATGATGTCTTTCGGTATAGAGTAATAAATAAGTTACAAGATTGTGAGCAACTGCAAAAAGACCTCAACAATGTTGTGAGATGGACAACAGGCAATAGTATTTTGATAAACGGGGTTAAAAGTCAGGTTGTGAGTTTCACTAACAGGGAAAGTCCTCTCAGTTTTAATTACTGCGTTGATGGGGTAAAAGTTCCTTGTGAGGATCACTGTAAGTACCTAAGTGTTAATATAAGGAAAGCTCTTCATTGGCAGAATCAGATAAATGGGATTGCAAATAAAGGGTACAGATTTTTGCATATGGTTATAAGGGTATTTATGGACTGTAGTAAGGATGTAAATGAGAGGACATATAAGTCTCTAGTAAGAACCCAACTAGAGTATGGTTCCAGTGTATGGGACCCTCACCAGAATTACTTGATTCAAGAACTGGGAAAAATCAACAGAAAAGCACCTTGATTTGTTCTGGGTGATTTCCAACAAAACAGTATCAATATGAAAATGTTGCAAAGTTTGGGCTGGGAAGACCTGGGAGAAAGGGGACGAGCTGCCCAACTAAATGGTATGTAATACCAATATAAATGGTCCATTATTGGACATTATAAATTTTCTGACTAACTCATTCCTGGTTGTCAGTGTTTTGCCCCAGGAATGAGTTAGCTAGAAAATTTATAACGTCCAGTAGCGGACCATTTATATTGGTATTATAAATTTACTCATTCAGGATGGATATTTCAGGTTTCCTATAGGAATCAACATCTATATCATAAGTGGTATGCTCCGAGATGTGAGTGGAGAGATGGCGTGGAATAACAATAGTAGGTGAATAAGTTTGAGTAGTGTTTTTAAAAGTAGGAAAGATCACAATATGAAGATAAAATTCGAATTCAGGAGAACAAATTGGGGCAAATATTCATTTATAGGAAAGGGAGTTGGGGAATAATTTTGACCAACATCCCAATGTCTACTAGCACTCATTATTATACAATGTTTTTACCCAACATATTATGATACCTTTATCCATATATTCTTCAATTTGACTACGCATTTTTAACCCTTATGATTTTTTAAAACAGATCTCACCCTCAACATGCACGTTTTATAATACTTGATGCCTTGGGTTCGATACTCTGGTTCCCAAGTGTTGCATCTTGTTCAAGCATTTTATGAAGAGGATCCATTTCAGATTCAAAGATGAATTATTCTTAAGTAATAATGTGACATGAAATTCTTTTAGACGAACATTTTAATATTTAAAAAAAGATTTGAATGTGTGTATATATGTTTTTTCAAGTATTCTTTGTACGGTACTGTAAATATAATGAACCACAGTATCAATGCTATTAAGAGTTCAATAGTAAAGTTTATATAAATTGGAAATGGTCCTCAGACCAATGTTTGTTTTAGGATTGAATAAGGCTGATGATGCCCAGTAAAAGAAGGGCGAAACATGTACCTTAAAATTTGGTAGTTTCTATGTTCATTTAACCAAGCAACCGTGGATTGTATTGAATAGGTGGTGTAATAAAATACACCTTGTGAAAACTTGGTGATAAAGGTGTTTTCAATATGGAACAATGACGAGAATAATGGTTTTTAACATACCACTTAGTCGAGCAGCTCGTCTCTTTTCTCCCAAGTCTTCCCAGCCCAAAATTTGCAACATTTTTGTAACGCTACCCTTTTGTCGTAATCATCCAGAACAAATTGACCTGCTTTTATTTGGATTTTTCCAGTTTATTGTTATATGGCATCAGATTTCATAAGGGAGGTGTACATGCTATTTAAACAAGGAAATTAATAAAAAATACATAAAATGAACATGAACATCATTGGGATGGAAGGAAGTTTTAGACATTTACGAAGCAATCAGGCATGCCAACTTTCAAAAGTAAAAAATCAGGAGAAATATGGCAGTGAATCACAGCACATTACGACACATCACTGATGGCAGAACATGTACTAATTCATTATAATTCAATACATTAACAATTCTATTTGGCCTACATACAGAGTGAAGCAAAATTCGCGCACTCGGGCATCGCAGCGCGACTCCTCACATACCAGCAATAAAAAAATATCTTTTACAAAAGTTCGTCCTGTGAGTATATCCGGGAGAAAAAGAATGCTGAAGAATGGCAATCGGGCAACACTGTAACCACATGTAAGGTAACTATCTCTGTCAGCACATATTAGTCGTGCTGTATAGTTGGTGCAGTGGATAGAGTTTTGGGTTAGCATGCAGGAGGTCGAGGGGTCAATCCTTGGTTGAGGTGTATGTTTTTTATTTCGTAAATGTAGTCAAGGAGGTATGGTATCTGGCATCTTAATCGTCAACAGCGATTGCAGCGGGTCCACTAGAAACCATTTGCACTTACATATTACGATCCTAGAAATGGACGAACATCCGTTTTCACGCCGTGATCGTGAATTTATTCGCACCAGTTCATCTACTAGATGTGTTACAACGTGTTCAGCATTACTAAAATTTGTAAATGTAGGATACATGTGACCTAAGAAACGGTGTCTTACTGTATTACAGTATGTAATGTCCGATGGAAATTAGCAAAAAAACAATGCGCCTCAACCCAGGATCGAACCCTCAACCTCCTGCAAGCTAACCCAAAACTCTATCCACTGCACCAAATGTACAGCACGACTAATGCGTGCTGACAGAGGTAGTTACCCTACATGTGGTTACAGTGTTGCCAGATTGCCACTCTTCAACGTTCTTTTTCTGCCGGATATACTTGCACGACGAACTTTTGTGAGAGACATTTTTTTATTGCTGGTATATGAGGAGTCGCGCTGCAACGCCCGAGTGCGCGAATTTCACTTCACCCTATATATATTTCATCATTTATATGTGAATACTAAATACTGGACACACCTGAACTGTAGGAACATGTGACTTATCATCCTTCAACATGGTGATCACATTACAACTAATTTTCATTTAACACACCCGTTGGTGACTTAGCCCTCTTCAAAAACTTGGAACTAAATTTTTACTCAAAGCACTTGTCTTGTTGAACTGATTTCAAGGTTAAACATTTCTACACAGTTTGTTCAGACAGCAAGGATCTAAACTGTGTTTTTGTCTTTGTGACTCTGCTAAAAATCCTTTCAAATTCGGCATTGCTATGTAGCATTGATAAAATAGCAAGCATCACCTTAGAGAGTCTGTCACCGAGCTCGATAGCTGCAGTCGCTTAAGTGCGGCCAGCATCCAGTATTCGGGAGATAGTAGGTTCGAACCCCACTGTCGGCAGCCCTGAAAATGGTTTTCCGTGGTTTCCCATTTTCACACCAGGCAAATGCTGGGGCTGTACCTTAATTAAGGCCACGGCCGCTTCCTTCCCACTCCTAGCCCTTCCTTGCCCCATCGTCGCCATAAGACCTATCTGTGTCGGTGCGACGTAAAGCAAGTAGAAAAAAAACAAAAAAACAAAAAAACAAAGAGAGTCTGTCATATTTAAGTACGCCATCAGCTGATTTCATCTGACCTACCAATGCCCATTGAACATCAGTTCTTCCTTTTGCCAGGTCTGTTTCTTGGAGCTGAAAGTTACAGAACTGGGAGTGCAGAATATCAGTTTCTTTCTCTAAATGTTCTGTTTCGCTAGTAAGAATGTCCGAAAACTTGTTAATGAAAAATCTAAGGCTAGAAAATTATACCTTACTTATAGCAGAAATATTTGCAAGTTCTGCATTAATTAAAACTTCATCTTTGAACAGAAATTTGTGTACCATGTAGTCACATGATGAAGAGAAACACTTTCTAAGAGAAAAAATATGCACTTTTCCTCAGACTTCAAAGTGTTCACTAAAACCAACGCTCGAGGCCCTCTCTTCCACTTAACCACATACTAATAAAAATCACTTTCTTTCTCTAAATGTTCCGTTTTGCTAGTTAGAATGTTCGGAAACTTGTTAATGAAAAATCTAAGGCTATTTATTTACAATATTGGGTACAATGTTCACATTACTCCATACTATAAGGCTCTCTCATGGCTGAAGCCTGATAAACGTCGGCAGCTACACATTTTAACGATGATGTTCAGAGTACTAGCGGAAAGTCAGCCACTGTATATTTCTTCTAAATTCACCTTTTTATCATCATTTCACAACTTAAATACACGTTCCAGATCCACTCTTTCTATTCCAGTGCACCGCACAAATAAAATTAATAGATCGTTTGTAGTGACCGGCGCCAGATTATGGAATTCCCTGCCAGCTCAGGTCAGAGAAACTAGCTCTTTACAAAAGTTTAAGGTCACCTGCCGAGACTACCTGCTGAGGACAGCTAACTGAATGGCTGAAGTATGAATGTGTGCGCGCCTGAGGATAAGTCATTATTAAGAGTTCTTACTTTTAATTAGTTTTATTATTAAGTAATGTATTTAAATTTGCTCTCAATTCTATTAATTTTTTGTTTGGTTTTAACTATTTTAAATATCTCATAATTTTATGTATGATTTTGATTAGTATGTGGTTAAGTGGAAGAGAGGGCCTCGAGCCCTAACTTCGCCACTGAAAAAAATGAATGAATAAAAAAAAAACACACACACACACACACACACACACACACACACACACACACACACACACACACACACACACACACACACACACACACACACACACACACACACACACACACACACACACACACACACACACACACACACACACACACACACACACACACACACACACACACACACACACACACACACACACACACACACACACACACACACACACACACACACACACACACACACACACACACACACACACACACACACACACACACACACACACACACACACACACACACACACACACACACACACACACACACACACACACACACACACACACACACACACACACACACACACACACACACACACACACACACACACACACACACACATGGCTCTTAGTGTCATCAGTAGTTTTCTTTTTTTTTCTAAAGTGAAACTGATGACTGGATTTTCCTTTTTAACGAAGGAGTGTGGTGAAATGTTATGACAATTCCTCAACTTTTCAGACAAACAAGACACATCTGCATTTAAACTGTGCTTAGGAATTTTATAAGTCTTCAAAGTTCCCATCTGAGAATACTTACTCACAATTTCGCTCCTGAATAAAGTAACCAAAGGGTCCCACTGCAGCAAAATCCTATCCAAATACCTTCTTAATGATAACTTTCGAGTAGGCACATGCTTCAGAATTTTTCTGATCTCTGTGTTGTGTAAAGTCTGAAATTCTCTGAACTTTTCTTTCCTCTTTGCACTCCTATCCAGATAATAAAATATATCAATTATACTTTCATCCACATTTATGGGCAAGCAACACACACCGCTAAGTCAACTATAGCAATAACTGTCATATCCATACATAACTGTGAAGAGAGAGCCTCCACATCAATCAAATGCCATATGGTGTATCTTAAAATAGGACAACATGGTACGATTCTTCTTTGAACACAAATAGCACGGACATCATGCACGCTTTGAGAATCTACACTATAATTTCCTCTTAAATCTCAACTGAGTCAACACAATCTCATAAATTGCTTTCCAGCACTGACATGTGTTTTAATGTTTTTCGCATGTATGTTATGACACAAAATCCATATTTAAGAATTTGCACCTAACATTTTAAACATTACATGTACCACTAAGTGTTCACACCAATGTCTATTTTATCAAGATTTCATGAACAGATCTATTTTGCCTCATAATCATAGTTAAGTTAACTTTAGGCATTATGATTTTATTACAAGTGTGTAACTAAATGGCTTATGAAATAAGGAAGTGCTAGCCACAAGTCCAGCATCTCATATGACTAACTATATGTGAACGATATATGCTCACAAGTGTAATCACGCATGTTTATCAACTCCAAGCCTAGTTTTAGAGTGAACCAAGAAATGTAACAAACTTTCAAGTTTAAGAACATTCCAAACTTTTTATGAATGTGTTTTTATATCTGTTATCTATGAGAAGATAAAGAATTTAAATATCAAATTCAAGTTTCCAATTCGACGATTGTCCCTAATCATGAGAAACAACAAATTTGATGGTGTTATTGTCAAGTGACATTCCTTGTTAGACTTAGTATTGTTTATAATTGCATGTAGCCTATGTTAATATCAGATTGTGTGACCAGCTGAGGATGGCCTAAGAAAGGTCGAAACCAGTCCTGTAGATCAAATACAAATATGATAAAATAAAGTACTGATTAGGTGGAAGCTTCCTTTTCATTGTAACTGCTCTGAAAATCGGGAGGTCGGTCCTGGCAATCGGGAGACCGGGAGGAACGATGAAAACTCGGGAGTCTCCCACTTAAATCAGGAGACTTGTCACGTCTGAGCAAATGTGTACATTTAAATAGATGGGAGAATGACAGAAACCAATTCATAAGTTACCAGATAAATGATAGGTTTTAAAATTTAAAATTAAGCACATCTAAATAAGAAAGTTTTGACATAGACACTTGATTTAATTTTAAGAACATAAAGCAAAGCAACTCTTAAGTCATTTAACAATCAAGAGAGGTGGATATGAACTAAAATAAGTCCCAGGTTCCTGGGCACCACTAGAATTATGAAAGGAAAAAGACTTACGTTTTCTTATACTGGCCAGCAGCAATTGGTAAATGGCAAAGGCCATATCCTCTAACAACATCATTCCCAAAAATATCTAGTCCATAAACGCTGATAATCAGCTGGGGCCCTGCAATTCGTAAAAGTAGAAAATATAGGGACACATGACATATTACGAATTGTTAACCTTTCTCAAAAATACTTACAGCCAAATGGATTAGTGCTTTTGAAGGTCACGTCCAAGGGAAAGTTCCATACAAACATCTGTCTTGCATCTTTACTGCACTTTGCAATCTGTGAAATACCTTCCTCGAGTCCCTTTGAAGTAAAAAATTAAAAAAATTAATGTTATAAATAGAGGATAATACATCACTCAAACATGTAGGCCTTTCTACTGTACGTTCAAATGCTATGAGATAACAATCTCCAGAGAATTAAATTCTGTAATAGATTTGTTCTAAATGTCAGGTTAAGTGATCAATCAAATGGCAAGATGAATACCTATGCGAGACATTAGCTATTTACTAATACGTGTGTCCGGCTCCATGGCTAAATGGTTATCATGCTGGCCTTTGGTCACAGGGGTCCTGGGTTCGATTCCCGGCAGGGTCAGGAATTTTAACCATCATTGATTAATTTCCCTGGCATGGGGGCTGGGTATTTGTGTTGTCTTCATCATCATTTTATCCTCATCATGACGCGCAGGTCGCCTACGGGTGTCAAATCAAAAGACCTGCACCTGGCGAGCCGAACCCGTCCTGGGATCTCCCGGCACTAAAAGCCATACGCCATTTCATTTACTAATACATGTAACTTTGAGATCCTATTTCTTCTCTTTGTATGTTTCTGCCAGTTACATAGCTTTGAAAACTGTTTTCATATTGATAAGCCATCTAGTACTTCTCAGCAGTGTGTGAAATCAGTCTGTTCTCCCATACCTAACTCTCAACATTGCCCTATTATGTGCCAAATAACCACTGTAACACGACCGATTACAGTACCTTTTCGGAGAAGGTTTAACTTCAAAAAGGCTAATTGGGAAAAATTTAGCAATATACTTGACAGCTTCATACGGGAGATTCCTCCAGAACCAGAATCTTATGACTCTTTTGTTGATGCAGTATCAAGAGCCTCACGTTTATCAATACCCAGAGATTGCAGAACACACTACTACCAAGGTTTAACTGCTGATGCAAAAGTCTACCTAGAGAACTACCTTGCCCTCTTCGAAGTGAAACCTTTCAGCAAGGAGACAATTTCAGCCGGACATGACTTACTCTCTTCAATCTCAGAAAACAAAAGGAAAACTTGGTTGAAACTGATGGAGGAAACAGATTTCTCAGTTTATAGTCAAAAGGCTTGGAGACTTCTGAAAAAACTGAACAGTGACCCAACCAAATGTTCAGTCCATGCTAATGTTACAGCCAATCATATTGCTTCACAGATGCTTAATAATGGCAAATCACGATGAACTATTAGGAAATCGGAGTCAAAAATTGCGACCGGGAAATCTGAGGCTATCAGTACTTTAGCCAGACCATTTAATCTCAATGAATTAGAAACTGGTATTACAATGTGCAAAAGTGGTAAAGCTGCAGGTTTGGACGATATCTGCACTGAACAAATAAAGCACTTCGGTTCTGGAATGAAGTTGTGGCTCATGGAATTATTCAACAAATGCCTAGCATCATCCAACATCCCAAAGATTTGGCGGAAGGCACGGGTGATTGCAATCCTAAAACCAGGCAAAAACGCCGAAGATCCAAAAAGTTATAGACCAATATCTCTTCTATGCCACTTGTATAAAATCATGGAACGAATGATTTTGAATCGCCTTACTGAAGTTATTGACCCACTTCTTATCCCACAGCAGGCAGGATTTAGACCTGGAAGAAATTGCACCTCCCAGATTTTGCATCTAACTCAGCATATTGAAGGTGGCTTTGAGTTAAAAAAAGTCACAGGCGTCGCATTTGTTGATCTCACAGCGGCATATGACACGGTAAACCACAGACTCCTGTTAAAAAAATTTCACAGTCTTACTAAAGATCTTGAGTTAACAAGACTGGTAGTTACACTTCTTCGTAACTGCCGATTCTTTGTTGAATTTCAGGGTTGGCGAAGTCGTTGGCGAACTCAAAAGAATGGCTTGCCTCAAGGAAGTGTACTGGCAGCGTTGTTATTTAATATATACACAAATGATCAGCCACAGCCTCAAGACACCAAGAGTTTTATCTATGCTGATGACCTTGCTCTCGCTGTCCAGTCAGATAGTTTTGAAGAGATAGAATGCACCCTGAAAGCTGCCCTAGAAGAACTCGGCAACTACTATGATCAAAACCAACTTGTGCCAAACCCGAGCAAAACGCAAGTTTGTGCATTCCATCTACGACATCGACAAGCCAACAGGAAACTCGCTGTGACATGGAATGGAGCTACGCTAGACCACTGCTTCCATCCCAAATACTTGGGCGTCACTCTCGATCGCAGTCTAACCTTCAAGGTGCACTGTATGAATGTAAAACAAAAGGTCTCTTCCAGGAACACACTACTTAGAAAACTTGTTGGATCTACTTGGGGCACACACCCACAAACTGTTAGAACTACTGCACTAGCCTTATGTTACTCCGCCAGTGAATATGCCTGTCCAGCGTGGTACAAATCTGCCCACGCAAAACAAATTGATGTGGCACTCAATGAAAGCTGTAGAATAATTACTGGTATCCTGAAGCCAACTCCTCTTGAGAAAACCAATTACCTTGCCGGTATTGCTCCTTGTGACGTTAGGCTTAAAACAAATTTAATGCCTTCACATCCACTCTTTGGATACCAACCTGCCGAACGAAGATTGAAGTCCAATATTTAAAAATTAAGAAGGTTCCTCCTATTCAATACAAAGATATTTATTAATGTGACAGAATCACATATCGTTCAAATGAGGTACTAGTTTCGGCACCAGATATGTGCCATCATCAGCCACAAAGTCAAATCGGGCAAACACAGTAAAACCCTAAAACAACTTTACATTAACTATAACATCTGCATGGATGAATATGAAATATGACTTTAAAACAACTTTAAAAACACACTATAACATTTGCACAGATGCATATAAAATAAAATATTGTAGATGATGTTGCATTCCATTTTAAAATCCGTTAAAATGATGATTCTGTTGTTGTATACCCATGGCGGTTTGTCCAGCTTATATATAACTTTAGTTTTTTTAAACTGTTAAATTATGCTGTGAGGTTTATTGTCATATGAAGTTGACACTATGTGTGTTCTGTAGTTGGTTCCGGAAAATAAACGTAAACATGAACTTGGTAAGATCCAAAGAATTAATTCCCACTTCAATATGGGTTGAGGAACCTTGAGCAGCCTGAGTGATCGGCGGACAGAGCTGGACTGGTCAGGTTTCTCTGGGATCCACCTACAGACATGCTGGAGATAAGTTAAATGTGGAAAGTCTTTCTTCTTTAGATACAGAGAGGGTTACTAAGAAAACCACGCTGAGTGCAACTCATAGGATTTTTGATCCTGTAGGTGTTGTATATAGCGACACATTGGTACCCAAACTTTTATTGCAAAAAACCTGGAAAATTGGTATTGCCTGGGATCAAGAAGTTGATGCTGAGATACAGGGCACAGTTCTTAAGTTGGTTGAAGGGTGTAGCTGATCTCAAACAAATTCTGATCGCTCGATGGTTACCAGGTTGTAATGAGCAAGACACGTGGACTTCGCATGTTTTCTTAGATGCATGTCAAACATCTTACGCAGCAGTAGCATTCCTACGTGTGGAATAGGAAACCAGTGTCAGGGCCCAACTAGTGACGACTAAGGCTAGAGTGTCTCCGATCAGCAAACCAAACAAGAAGATAACTATACCATGACTTGAACTGTTGGTTGCCACAATTGCAGCGAGAATGTACACCAGCATCATTGAGGACTTCAGTATGGCAAAAATGGAGACAATCTTTTGGGCGGGTGCATCTACAGTACTGGCCTGGATTAAATGTCAAGAATCCAGGGATGATTTTGTTGTCAACAGGAAACTAACAGACAAATGTGAATGGAGACATGTTCCTGGTCATGTGAACCCAGCAGATCTTCCACCATCAAGAGGATGCTCGGCAAGGAAACCACTGGAAACTCATTGGTGGGAGAGTCCAGATTGCCTCAAGGAATCTCCAAGACTCTGGCCCAAGGCAGATCCTGCTTATGATGAAGAGGAGATTGGCAGAGAAAGGAAGAAAACCATTGGGTCTTCTATGATACTGTATGTGGGTCAGGTGACAAAGATGGTATTATAGGTATTTTTCGCACTGCAAGAATATAGGCCTAGTCCGTTTAGTAGGATGGAGCCTGCATTTTGGGATGAATTGCAAGAGGGCAAGAAATGAGAGAGTTTATCAGGATCTAACTGCTGATAAGTATACATTAGCAGAGAACAAGATTGTTTTCCTGATACAAAAAGAAGCCTTTTCTGGAGTTTTTTATCCAAGACTGTCCAATCTACTCCCTTTTATTGACGAAAATGGGGTTATTCGACTCTTGACAAAGATGTTGAACAAATAGGATATCAATGAATTTCAACATCCAGCAGACCTTCCAAACCACGACCACCCTGTTGTAAGGCCTATGGTCATGAATATACAGTACCGGTACATCAGAAAAGGTGTCATGCAGGAGTGCAAATGATCATGCCAATTCTGCGAGAACAGTTTTGGATACTGGGAGGCAGGCAAACTGCAGAGTGGTACTTGACTCTTGTCTTCAGTGTAAGAGGCACATTGCCTAGAAAGCTGAAGTAATACCTAATCCACTTCCAGAGAACAGAGTGGGTAATGCAAAGGTATTTGAGATAACAGGGCCATAGAACCAAAAGGCAGGAAAGGATGAGCTTAAAAAGGCATGGATTTGTCTTTTTACACATGGTGTATATAGGGCAGTGCACCTAGAACAGTGCACCTAGAACGTGTACGGTATCTTCATTGTCTACAGATAGTTTTCTGCTGGCTTTCAGAAGATTTTTGAGCCGAAAAGGGAGACTTTTTTTTTTTTGCTAGTTGTTTAACGTCGCACCGACACAGATAGGTCTTACGGCGACGATGGGACAGGAAAGGGCTAGGAGTGGGAAGGAAGCGGCCGTGGCCTTAATTAAGGTACAGCCCCAGCATTTGCCTGGTGTGAAAATGGGAAACCACGGAAAACCATTTTCAGGGCTGCCGACAGTGGGGTTCGAACCTACTATCTCCCGAATACTGGATACTGGCCGCACTTAAGCGACTGCAGCTATCGAGCTTGGTAAAGGGAGACTTCATACCGTGTACAGTGATCATAGTACCAGCTTCATTGGGGCAGACAATGCACTCCGGAAACTCGATTGGACCATTACCGTATTCAAGAATAAGTTACAGTTTCGTAAGGTAAATTAGACGGAAGTTTAATCCACCAGCTGCTTCATGGTGGGGAGGTTGGTGGAAGCGCTTAGTTGCTGTTGTCAAGAACCTTTTGCAATGAGTACTGGGTCAAGCTTCTGTAGATTTTCTTTTTTCTTTCTTTGCTATTTGCTTTACATCGCACTGGCACAGATAGGTCTTATGGAGACAATGGGACAGGAAAGGTTTCGGAATGGGAAGGAAGCGGCCGTGGCCTTAATTAAGGTACAGCCCCAGCATTTACCTGGTGTGAAAATGGGAAACCACAGAAAACCATATTCAGGGCTGCCGACAGTGGGGTCCGAACCCACTATCTCCCAAATGCGAGCTCACAGCTGCACGCTCCTAACCGCACGGCCAACTTGCCCGGTTTTCTGTACATTATGAAGAGATGCAAACCATCTTGTGTGACAGTAAAAGCATCATCAATTCCCATCCACTGACCTATGTCTCCCAAGATCCCATGGATTTGACTGCTCTCATGCCCAGCATGTTCTTGCAAGATGTAGAAGACGTAGGAGTTCCTGATTTCGACTTGCTAGAAGCTACTGATATCAATAGTCGGTTGCAGTACCGAAACAAGTTAAGGCAAAATCTGTGTGAACGTTATCGTTCAGAGTATTTGGGTCAATTACAGTTGTTAGCCAACATGAACAAAGTAACAGAGAGCTCAGTGGATGAAATCATGTCGACTGGCAGTGACGATCAGTAAAGACTTGACCGGCCATTGGCTCGAGTTACCAAACTTATAAAGGAAAGGGATAGGCATGTGAGAGATGACCATGTCAAAACATCTACTGGAGAAATGGTACGTACTGTTAAGCGGATTTACCCTCTGGAACTGGAGTTGAAGCCAGACAGCAACAGTCAACTCATTGGGGGACAACTACGAGATGTTGCAAGAGTATTCACAGCAGACATAAGCATATCGAAGAAGGAGAAGAAGAAGAAGAAGAAGAAGAAGAAGAAGAAGAAGAAGAAGAAGAAGAAGAATGCAACTCCAATCAATGAAATGGCGAAGACTGTCAACAAAACGGTGGTTACACAAAGTGGGAGGATGGTGAAAAATCCTAAGAGAATGGATCTCTAAATCTTGACAGTTAATATGAAGAGTTGATTTATTTTTGGGTTGTTTAATATTAGTGTAAATTTTATTGTAAGTTAATTAGAAGAGTGACTCAAATTAACTTAGGTGGGAGGATGTCAGCAATCAGATGACAAGATGAACGCTTGTTCCAGACATTAGCTATTTACTAATATGTGTAACTTTAAGATGCTATTTATTCTCTTTGCATGTTTTTGCCAGTTACATAGTTTTGAAAACTGTTTTTATGTTGATAGGCTGGTTTTCCAAATAAAATAATTGGTCGTATGACTTGGAATTGAATTCTTGTCTATCGAATTTATTTAATTTATCAACACTAAATTAGTTGAAGTACAGAACAACGAGAAGTCATCACACTTCTACATAAAAGTGCTGCACAGGAGGGGAGTTCTGTTATGTTGTAACCAAGGCTGATACAGGCAGATGGGTGCTCTGTTATTTGCAAAAGTCTTGGGTGCATGGAAGTGCACAAATCAGCAATGATTAAAACCAGATATCCCTACATTAAATTTAAATTATGCATTAGGTTATGTGGTCATATAATAACCGCTGGCATGTTAATAATGTCTGATAGGCTTCCTTGCACTTTGAAAGTACACATAGCTTAAAATTGTGACACTACTTAGTTCCATTATTTGGTTACCGGTATCTCGTAATTCTGTACCAACCAATTGAATACAGAGCAGTTGTAAATACTTACGTTAGTAATTGTCCAGTCAGGTCCGTAGGTATAGCAATATTTGCAGTAAATATCATCCAAGTCTGGGAATATGGCACTTTCGATTTGACCGGCAACACTTACGAGAAAGACGCTTGACGTTGACATATTTTCAGCAACTGCTCACGCAATTAGGGGCATTTATGTAACCGTCTAAAGCACTACCTGGCACTTCATATAACAACACTACAGAATAGGCAGTCGTTGAACATTGCGCCGCAAAGACGTTGCTATAAACTAGGGGCCTGCGGTTTGTTTTGTAAACATGTAAACAACCAAAGGGAACTAGACAATAATTGCCAACATTGCAACATTCTCATCTCCAATTCATGTAACTTCTAGTGTCTGGATCAAAGAGGATAGAGGAGACTAACATAACTGAAAGAAATATGCAATAAATACATATTTACAAAATGTTCGTATACATCTTTCTATTTTCAAAATACGTTAACTGAACTGTAATACCACGATCTCTCAATCGCATTCTTAGTGCTTTCTCAGAAACTACTGTTGGCTACCTGCACGCTCTCATACATCAGCTGTACAACGAGCGAAAATTAGAAGCAGTTTGGAAGACATGTAAACATGGCAGCGGTATTGCGAGTGAAACGTAGAAATGATGAAGAACCGCTGGAGGCATTTGTTCTTGCTTGCAAACGTAGAAAAACAGATGCCGAACTTATTTCTGAGGATGAGAATTCATTGACCACTATCGTTCAGTTTGCTGGAACAGTCAAAACTCAGGTAACGTTAAAACTAAAGTAGGTATTTGAGAAGGCTTTTAGGTTACGTGTGTTCAAGTGCCTTCATGAAGTGAAATAAATTAATAAACAGATTTATTTCAGCTAATAGCCATTGTTCCAACACAATTACAATTGAAATGAAAAGCTTACTCACTACATAAGTTATTAAGAAACCCCTGTCTCGTATTACACCGCACGGCGTAATATCGTTCATATTTCTTTCCACATAGTTCACAGATGCAGTGTAAGGCTGGCGTTAATTTTACACACTCGAAAGTGGAAGCCGTGCTGTGAGAAGTGAGTTACCGTACGTCGGAGATCGCAGTCGGCCGCTTTCCAGTCGGAAGATGTCATGACTTCTGTTGCATAGATTTTGGACCAAATTTCCTTCTTCTTAGCTTGTAGTTCTGTTAGCAGCTCTTGGTAGACGGCAGTGGATGGTAGGCACATCTGTTGTCTTATATCCTCCGTAAAGAAGGATTCCCTGGCTAATTCATAAGTTAGTCTGGACGGGGTGCAGTCCTACTGCGACAAACACGAAATCTTCAGAAAAGTTGCCCTTGTTTTCTCAATCACTTTCAGGTTGCTCTTGGGACCAGATGAATTGTACTCTATATGTAGTTATGGGACTTATTTTGTTGAAGATCTTCGTAGTGGATGTGAATCCCATCATCAGTAGGGCTGATGACCTTCGATGTTAGGCCCCTTTAAACAACAAGCCATCGTCAGTAACCCTCAAGATGGTTTGGTGTGGTTTCCAATTTTCACACTAGGCAAATGCTGGAACTGTACCTTAATTAAAGCCATGGCTACTACCTTTCCAATCCTAGCCCTTTCCTATCCTTCTGTCACTAAAAACGTTTGATGTGTTAGTGCGACATTAAACAAGGAGCAAAGAAAAAATCTTAATAGCTGTGTCAGTTGATAACCTTTGTAGCAGTTTGATGTCACTCGTTGCTATTACTCTGGCTGTCACCCTCTTTATTACATGTTTTGTGAAGGTGCTTCCAGAGTTCTGCAAGGTTACATCTTCAAGATAGTTGAAATCTTTAACAATTTTTAGGGGGTAATGTTCATAGGTCAGTAGTTGGTTTGTGGTGGCAACTCTGCCACCTCTCCTGAATATCATATGAACCAGTTTGTTCATGTTTCGGTTGAATTTATTTCTTTTAGCCCAGGATACGAATAGATCCCAGCATTTCTGTTAGTCTTCTAAATTCAAAGAGTCAAGCACTATGTCTTCTGCATAGGGATATCGAGCAATTTGCCCTTCAAATCCATTCAATATTTCCACAACGTCTAAAGTAATCAAGTGAAATAAGAGTGACTAATCAGGTCATCCTGTATAACACCCCTCTTCTGAAGATTGTCTCTTACTATGACTGTATTATTCTGTAAGATGTTTGTCAGATAATTTCCTTCCCGTAACGTTTTTCCAAATTTATCAATAAGAATCTGACAGTCCAGCAGATCGAAAACCTTCTTGTAGTCTATAAAGAAGACATGGTATTTGACTCTCTTATGTCTCAGAGTTTCTCTGTTGTCTTCCTTTCCTGAACCTATATTGTTGATTGAGGATGTTATTAGTAGTTAGCATAGTGAGCCTATCTGTTAGGATTTTGCTGAAGACTTTAAAAATCACATTTTTGATGCGATGCCTGTATGTGAATCCAGAGAGTCTGGGCTTCCTTTGCCTTTATATAATATTTTCAGTTAAGAGGTTTTCCAGTTGGATTGTAATTTGCTTATCTCTAGACACCTGTTTTAGAGTGTAGTCCATATTTTCCCCAAAAATGGGAAAGCGCTTTTGAGGTGTTCATTATAAATATTGTCTAGGCGAGTGCCTTTCTGACTTTAAAGCCTTAATATTGTTCTCACCTCACTCTCCATGATGGTAGGAAAAATGCAGCTTTCTCTTGTGTTTGTTGTTTTGAGTGTAGTTCCGTCATTGAGAATATGGCAGATTGACAGAACTTAGAGGTTCTTGATTTCATTGCGTCAGAGTTCTTTTTATTGGTGGCTTCATAATTTTGCTTCCTTCCTCTGTCAGCCAGGTAGCCCTCTTTTCCTGTAGGAGTGTCTTGTATTTTCATCTTAATGCGGTATATTCTTGAAGATGATCGTGTGTTCTAGACGATCTTGCTCTGTGGAGAATAGTAAGGACCTATATCCATTTCTCGTAACAGGCGGTATCGAACCATTGTTGAGATCTTCTTGCTACCATGTCATAGCCCACGTCATTTTAAGAAGTAAGATATTCAAGTTATTTGTCCTTTCATCGCAGTAAAGATATTTGTGTGGTTTGCCTCCTTTCTTAGCTGTGGGTAACCTTTATGTAAGAATGTGTTGAAGATCATTCTTTACATCATCTTTACGAGGTAGGTCTAGTTCAGAAAAATACTTGACTAAGTGGTATGTTTTGAGCTGTCAGTGGAGAGATGGCGTGGCATGACATTAGTAGACGAATAAGCTTGCGTGGAGCTTTTAAAATTTGGAAAGATCATAAAATGAAGATAAAGTTGGAATTCAAGTGAACATATTGGGTCAAATATTCATTTATGGGATGAAGAGTAAGGGATTGGAATACATTATCAAGGGAAATGTTCAATAAATATCCAAGTTGTTTGCAAACGTTTTAAGAAAAAGCTGGGTAAAAAAATTGATAGGGAATCTGCCACCTGGGCGACTGCCCTAAATACAGATCATTGATGATGATTGGTAATGTAATGATTGTTGGTTCCACACTGAATCCTTTGTTGTTATTTATGGTCATTGGATCATATAAGAGATTTAGGACATCATATTAGGCCTAGCAGACCTGAGTACAGTACTTGTAAGGTGTCTTATAACCTATATTGCTCTCCCTATACCGTTGTATTTAAAATTCTGTCGAGATTGGGAAGATCTGACTGACTTAGGATTTCATTCCCCTGCCAAAGGGTCAACTGGTGAGGTTTTTTTTTTTTTTTTCTATTTGTTTTACGTCGCACCGGCACAGATAGGTCTTTTTGTGATGATTTATTTATTTATGTATTCAGGATCAGCAACAGCATAACGCCAAATTACAACGATCTGAGCTATGTACAAAAGATATGAATCTAAAATGAAAGATATATAAATACTTACAAAGGACACGAATATACACAATAATAACTGTACAATCATATAAAATACATATTTACATAAACAACGTTATTAACAAAGAAAAATACATTTACAGTAAATACAGGAGCAGAACGGGAAAGAACAAGAAGGAAAATTAAGTTATATGATAAATATCATGACAGAAGGAAGGAAACGTTACGAAGAGATCTAGGTTGTTGTTGTTGATAGATAATGTATTAAACATTGCTGGAATACGTACCGAAAGGGACCTTTGGGTGAGAGAAAGCCGGGAGTAAGGAGTATGGAATAGGGTCTTCATTCTGGTATTACGGGATGGGACGTGGAGGGGAAATAAGGAAGCTAAATCTGGAGACCTAAACAGACCATTAACTGCTTTGTATAGCAGCTTTAGGTCGGCTACTTTCCTCCGAGCAGAAAGAGTCTTGAGGTTCAGTTTCCCAAGCACTTGGATAGTGCTTAGATTGCGACATGCAGGGACCCTGGCTCTGACGATAGCACAGAAAAAAGATTGTACACGGTCAAGGTGGCTGAGGTTTGAAGAAGCAGAAATGGACCAGACTGGAGAGGCGTATTCAACAATAGGTAAGATACAGGAGACGTAGAATGCTCTGAGGGCATTTACATCTGTGATGTCAGAAAACCTGTACAGTAAACCAAGGAGTGACATAGCACGTGAGGTAACCCTGTTTATGTGCGAGACAAACAACAATTTACTGTCAAAATGCACTCCTAAGTCTTTTTGATTGTCGACAAGAGCAATCGGTTGGTTCAGTAGGTGATATTCTTGTAGAACGGGGGATTTACGAAGTGTGAACAAAATGGTGGAACACTTGGAGGGATGAGGTTTAAGACGCCATGTAGTACACCAACCTGATAGTGAATCAAGTGCATTTTGCAATTGGATTGTATCTGTAGGAGAATCGATCTGCTTGAAGATTTTACAATCATCAGCAAAGAGCAGTATTTCACATGAATGGTGGGAAACAGTATCGATAAGGTCATCAATAAACAGGGCAAAAAGAAGTGGACCAAAGACACTATCCTGCGGGACACCAGAGAGGGTGGTGGTGAGAGAAGAACTGCATCCATCAAGAACAACACGCTGTAGTCTTTCGCTCAGAAAGCTATTAATTAGAGCTAGGAGTCTCCCATGCACGTTAAACCGTTCAGAAAGTTTGTGCATAAGAAGGGTGTGATCCACGGTATCAAAGGCCTTCGCGATGTTGATATAGCATACATCAAGTTGAGAGCCCGCGTGGATGGCAGACGTGGCATGATGGAGGAGGATAGCCAAGTTAGTTACGCAGGAGCTTCCAGGAAGGAAACCATGCTGCTGAGGGGATATATAGGGATTTGTAAACGCAAGCAAATGCTGATGGATGATCCTGTCACAAATGATTGATAAAGCAGGTAATATTGAGACCGGGCGATAATTTGCAATATCCGACCTCTGTCCACCTTTAAGAACTGGAAAGGCCTAGGAATGGGAAGGTAGCAGCCGTGGCCTTATTAAGGTACAGCCCCAGCCATTTGCCTAGTGTGAAAATGGGAAACCACGGAAAACCATCTTCAGGGTTGCCGACTGTGGGGTTCGAACCCACTATCTCCTGAATGCAAGCTCACAGCTGCGTGCTCCTAACCACACTGCCAGCTCGCCCGGTACTGGTGTGTTTGGCCCACTCTCTGACCGAGAGTGTTGAAGGTGATCGTGAAGTGATAACGGATGGTGATGAAAAAAGGATTCATGAATTTTCTGAGAGAAGGGGAGTTGAGCTCTTGGTTGTGGACTTATTAATGGATTGTTTTCACACGTATAGAAACATAGAGTGGGAAACATAGACACATGAATATATTGTAGACACATACATATTGACATAACGAGTTGAAAGAGAGATTATGGTGAAAAATCTTGTACATAGTCATGTTCAGGTTAATATACCATCAATTTAAAAATCTATGAACACACCGAGTTGGTAACTTCACATAAACACATGATAAATTTATGACAGATGGATTATCTCCTTTATCATTCTCTTGCCTTCAATGATGGTATTCAAACTGTTGTGGGTACTTTCGCACAATACATCGCCAATCACACACTATATCCTTCCTATTGCCAATGTCATTTTGGTGCTAGGCCTATAGATTTTAGTGTGTTCTCGCATTGTTTATTCTGACCCCGCTGATTGTGTTGTCCATCGTTCAGTTGAGAATAAGTTACATTATTTACGTTGGAAGGCATGTTTTAGTAGATAGCAGGGTGGGACCACTACACGTAAATCTACGACACGCATAATACAGTGTGAATTGGTTTACAGTTGACAGAATGGCACTGTGAAAAGTAACTGTAGTAATAAGTGTGTTTATTTGTCCAACCCTTGTCCCGTTTCTCTATGAGGTCGAGTATGAGGTGAGATGAATCTGTCATGGTGGGTTTTTATGACCGGATGCCTTTCCTGTCATCAACCTCATTAGAGGAGTTAATGAGATGAAATGAATGACGTGATATGTGATAATAGGAAGGGAGAGGGTGAAACTCGGTGCCAGCACATAGCCTACTCCTGACGAATAGCACCAAGGGGTCTGCTCAAGGCTTAACGTCTCCATTTGACGGACGAATCACCATCAGCAGCGCCATATGCCCTCACTCCATATGAGCACTGTGGAGTAGTTTGGAATTTAATGCAGGCTTTTGGCACACAATCTAGTGATTAGAAATTATATACCACCACCTCTCCTACCCTGCCGGCCAACATTCTGATGGGGAATTTTTTTGCAACCAGCGGGACTCGAACCGGCGAACAACGGTGGCAGACCGTTCAGACTTCAACACCTTAATGATCAATGCCACCAGGCGGGCTAACTGTAGATCTCTGTGATAACAAATATATAAAATTGAAAACTTGGGAAGCGAGGCTGGGAAAATGTATTTATTATTGTATTACAAGTTGTTTTATGTCACACCGACACAGATAAGTCTTAGGTCTTATGGCAACAGTAGGATAGGAAAGGGCTGCAGGTGGGAAGGAAGCAGCCATGGCCTTAATTTAGATACAGCCCCAGCATTTGCCTGGTGTGAAAATGGGAAACCACGGAAAACCATCTTCACGGCTACCGACAGTGGGATTTGATCCCACTATCTCCCGATGCTGGATTATGGCTGTACTTGAGTGACTGCAGCTATCGAGCTCACTGAAAGTGTATTTTGTCACAGAAGAGGTGTTTATGGGGAATCTTATAATTTGAGCAGTAGACCTACTGTAGGATGTCAGCATCTACATATGATTATATCTTTTGTAAAGTCCAGGATGTTGCTGTGAAGCAAACAACAAACTGGAGGAAAGGAAACATATCTACCCATAGTAGAGGCTACTTCTGTTGTCATGATGCTTGTATAATGGGTATCAAAAAGTTTCCGTTCGATGGCTGTACAGTTGATTTTAAAAACTTCGGCACTAAATTGGATCTTACACATTCTTTTAGGAACTGAATGTCCTTTGAGATCTAAAATTAGCAAGATCTCAAAGGATATTCAGTTCCTAAAAGGCTGTACAGTCCTGAATTGTAATGCCAGTCATGCAGAATCGTCGTGAGCATTGAGGCTCTCATCCCACCAACGCACCAGGTTGAAGATCCCTGTGTGGTGAAACACCATGTCCTACTGCATGAAGAAGTCCATAACCGCCTGCTGCACATCCTCGTCCGACAGGAAACGTCGACCCTTCAATGGCCTTTTTGAGGGGACCGAAGGCGTGGTAATGTCGTGGGGAGAGACCAGGACTGTAGGGCCTCATCTACCGCCTGCTTGTTGTTGTCCGTAATGGATAAGGCTTGTCTCCCAGATTGACCGGCGTCTTGTGTCAAAACACGACCCGCATGAAACTTGGTGCACCATTTCACAATGGTGGTTTACGACAGACGTGCAGCCCCAAACACAGTTTTCATTCTCCGATGAGTGTCCAGTGTGTTTGTCCTTCAGCGGCTAAGAACAGAATAACAGCACAGTGGTTGTGTTTGGACGCATTTGGTAGTTTCGCCGTAGTTCTTGTGGCCGCACGTAAACACACACCTCGGCATGATACGGCTGCCACACTAATCCCTTTACCTACATGTCTGTGCTTACATACCTGCATCGGTTTTGCGCTATGTTGCAATGCCGCTGCAGCAACACCCTTATACAGAAACTTTTTCATCACGCCTTATATTTTGGTTACTGAAGCAGTGGTGTCCAGACTCTTCTGTTATCATCAGTTGTACATCCATGTTGCTGCGTCCATCTACTTCCACAAAGTAACTAGATTTCAAAGTGAACCACACCACACCTCAGATAGCTACGTGTTTGTTGTGTCTCGTAGCTCTGCATTCTTTTGGTCATTCTTTGCCACTGTCTGTGTGTTTGTACCGTTAGGCATTTAAGCAATGTGGCTGGCCTATTTATAATGATTACCAAGCATCAAGGCTTCAGTGGTTGTGATTCTGTCCTCTTCCAGGATACTGATGCTTGTTCACTGATCCTGCCATTTTAGATGATGAAAGAAGTTGTATTAATTTGTATTAACGAGTTAATCCTGAATAAAGTTAAGCAGTTCAGTCCACTAGTCAGTACTTCGTAAGTTTTATTTCAGTAGAGATCCTATAGTATGTTCAATTTTTCAATTCAACATCATGGTAGCACTTCAGAGGACTCCTGAACTAGCGCTGTAAGAGAAGGCTGCTACGGGAATGGAGGCCGATGTTCAGTTGTTCATAGGTGCATCCTGAGGTCACCAGTCATTGCTAACAACTGTTGATGTAAGTCACAGAAGAGGAGAAGGAGACAGGTTTTATCATTCATGGGTTCTGGGATCTTTGGAATCAGTTTCACTAAAACTTTTCACCAACTCCATGTTCAGTCCTACATCTTGCATCAGTTTGCTTCCCAAGTACTTGAAGCTTTCTACAGTTTCAATGTCTTGTCCTCCAATTTCTACCATATCTTTCCCTTCTCTTTCTTTTGTAGTCAACACCATTGTCTTGCTTTTCTTCATTCTTATTTTAATTTCATAATTACCAGTGTACTCACTCAGCATGTCCAGTTGACCTTATACTTCCTCTCCGTTTGCTCCCTGCACCAGTATGTCATCTGCATGCACCATCACCCTCAGCTCCCTGTCCCCATATGTTTCCTTTGTGTATTCTCCAATTTCATCCATTATCGAAATGAACAACAATGGTGACACCATTAGTTCAGTTAATTTTGAAATCATTCTGTCCTACCAGTCTTTGCTACATTTGTCATATCCTGGATGTACACAACAGGCTAGGGAGTTGGAAACATCGATAGGTTTGGGTTCTAATCAGAATGGCTTAATTAATTGACACAACTTAAGTTTCATCCTACTTATTTACTACTACTTATAATTAATAGGTTACATACAATATTAATTTGATGGCATGATGACCCTTCACAGTTATCTCTCGTTTGTTAATAATAATATTATTGCCTTTACGTCCCACTAACTACTTTTACGGTTTTTGGAGCCATCTTTTGTTAAGACTAATTGATGCACCAAAGAGGGTGACGTTAAATCAAGGTTATGTTTTCAAACATTCATTTGAATGACTTATGTATTGATATACTGTATGTTACGGAGTTTCCGTGTTGCAGAAAGAGGTGAAAGAAGGTGCTGGGTGGAATGGGTCTATCTACTATACCAGAAATTAAGTGAAAACTTTAACATAGGTTATATTTCTTTTTCAATCACAAACTTAACAAATTTTTTACTTAGTGAAATAATGACAATTTCAAGAATTGGAAAACCCAAGATTCGGAACTTTAACAGTTTCTGGGCTTCAAACCCCTAGTTTACAAATTTACAATTTTGCAAATGTGGTATTATTTAGACAGGGACAGAAATCTCCCAATTCAAGAGCACTTTGCTCCCAAGGTTACAAATCTATAGCCTTCCAGAGGCACCCCTCAATGTCTTAGAAAAGAGCTTACATGCTCTCCAGGTTTAATCAAGGAGACGGCACCCCCAGTTTCTTACAGCCTACTCAAGGCAACATTACGTCAAAAATCTTATAAATTTCTGTCCCCTCTAGGCCCCTCTTACACTTGTACAATTTTTACACAGGGGTACCAATTACCTAAACTACTGGGCCTTCGTGGAAAGAAGAACAGGTTAAATTACTGGCCCGAACACAAAATGAATGGATGCGTACGCTTGCACTCCTAGAAAATTTAAAACCCCAAATGGGCTCTTGGCCCGATGATGCAGAGGCTAATCCCAATCTACTGAGATGACTACTAGAATGAAGGTTAATCTAACACTTTTTTTTTTTTTTTTTTGCTAGTTGTTTTACGTCGCACCGACACAAATAGGTCTTACGGCGACGAAATCTAACACTTTACAGAAAAGAGAAAAGGTTACAAATTCATAGTCGCCTCAAATTAAATTTAAGGGGAACTCAAGAGGGTAACGCACTCTCTATCCCCGATTTACAGTTTTAAGAATTTAGCAAATTTTACATTAGCCGAAAGAAGGTTTACATTTTTAGAAAACAGGAGGTTACATACAGTAATTAAAAATTTGGACCTTTCCCTCGTGTAAGTCTGCGGAGGTAGCTACAGAAAAATAAGACTGGTGGTCATTACCTGTCTTAACACACACACTCTCAGAAATTTGGCGTTGAAAAGACAAGGTAGCATGAAAGGCTGCAGCTTATATACGCGAGGGGATAGTTCTAGAGGTTTCTGGACTAATCCGGACACACCCTCTCAATTTTATTGGCAGAATCAAACGTTACACCCAAAAACCAACAAGAAGCCTGTGATAGGCTGAAAAATAATGACAGACAAATTTTGATTGGCCAGACACCAAAGCTGGCGGGAAGAGAAGGAAGTGTTGCAAACATTGAAATAACAAAATAAATGAACATTAATTTAGTTGGGAAACATGAGAACAAAAAACTTCTTTAAATCACTAATTCTTCCGTCTTACACCAGAGTGCATGACCTCAGTTTTTTTTTTGTAATGACATCAATGGAGGAAAGTTTAAACCTCTTGAAGTAAACAAACACAAAGCAAATAAATCCAGTCAGTTTAGGCAACTTCACAATAACACAATTACTCAATACTTTGGTGACATCTTCAGGTCAATGTCCCAACTTCATGCCATAGGTGTTTCACGTTTTGTTAGAGAGATAGCGTTCCTTAAGGCGCTTCTTTTAAATGAGCGGAGTTGAGGTGGACCTCCCGGTACACTGTACAGGAATTTTCTGGAAAATTATTAACTCAACGTGTAGTTTATGTTGGTATTTTGGTATTCATACAGGGTAGAATTTTACTATCTGCTTGTTAAAAAAAGGATTAGGAATGACTGTTGACCTTTACGTAGGTTTTATCTCAGCATATAGGTATGAGAGACTGTTATGTAATATGTGAACTAGGTTAACAATAAGTCATAGAGCATTAAACATATATCCAAAGAGTTCTAGTGTGCTACATTCCATATAACTTCCATAGAAGTTTTATCATCACATTCACCTCCTCCTCAGAAATGAACGAAGTCCTTCAAATAAGCTGGAGGATGACGGATGCGGCTGCTGCGACGTAGTGGTGTTTCGTCTTGAGTACGAACCGGGGTTCAAAGTGGACTATCAGAAGTCACAGGGATATTGACCTGAGTTGCAGGGCTCCCTTCATTGGAAATCTCAGGATCCATAGTGGATTTACTAGGGTGTGGCGCTGGTCCATCCTTCGCTGTGGGAGTGTCTTCTCCTCTCGGTAATAATAATAATAATAATAATAATCATATGGCCTCAGTTACCGTGTGCAGACATTTCAATTTGTTGCCATCTGGCTGTCTGCTCGTCAATTTCGACGTTCCATTTTACTCTAGACCCACTAAATGGAAGACCGAGTAAACCGAAACTCTCTTGGCCGTCTATGGCTGAGATTTAATGAATTTTGTTGGGTAAACACCAAATGTGTCACCAGAGATCTTTTACATGCCGACATCGTACGACATGGAGGGTCGAATGGACTTTTTTCCGCCCTTCAAAAATCCGACCACCTCTGCCGGGTTTGAACCCGCTATCTTGGGATCCGGAGGCCGACACTCTACCACTGATCCACGGAAGCCAGGTGCCTAGTAGATACCATGGACTCTCGGCCTTCAGGATACCGGATTAGGGCATAATCATGATTACCATTTAGGAGGGTAACTTCTTCAACCAGTGGGTCAAATTTAGATTGATGATTGAAGCGACGGAATAGTACAGTTCCAGGTTTCAGTAGCCATGTAGGAGTGGAGTAGCCGTTGTTACTGCATTGTGGGAGGTCAAACGCGCACTCGTGAGGTGTGGCTGTGCAGAGGAGAGACCGAATGGCGTGAACCGCTTCTTGAAGTACGGATTCCCACTCGGTGATTGACAAACTTTTATCTTTAAGGGCAAGTTGAATTGTTCTCCAGATTATCCCATTAAATCATTCAACCTGGCCAGTACCCTGTGGGTTGTAGTTTGTAGTGCAGCTGGTGGCCACTCCAAATAAAGCTAGAAAGTTCTTGAGATCCTGAGACATAAATGGTGAGCCTCGTCCCGTATGTATGTAGGATGGGGCTCCAAATATGCTGAAAAGTTGAGTTAGGCAGGAGATGGCTGTTGAGGTACTCATTTCACAACAAGCGAAGGCAAAGGGGAAACGAGAAAATACGTCAATTACGGTGAGAATGTAGTGATTTCGAGTTTTAGTAGGCAACGGTCCCTTGAAGTCCGGATTTAAATGTTCAAAAGGGGCTGTGGCATTGATAAGAGAACCTTGCTATCTGAAAAACTGAGGCTTTACCTCAGCGCATATCCTGCATGCAGATGTGACACGCCGGATATCTTCTATTGAGAAGGGAAGATTTTTAATCCGTATCTTGGATACCATTCTTGTGATGCCTGAGTGATAAAGAGATTGATGAAGAGACAGTAGCTTTTCATAATCTGTATTGTGATTGATGGAACTGACTCTCGAGAGGGCATCAGCAACTTGGTTATGGTTGCCTGGTCGATATACAATGTCATACGAATAAGGGGATAATTCCAAACACCAATGCATAATTTCTCATTCTTTATTTTTCGGGAATGTTTTGAATCAAACATGAAGGTTACGGAGCGCTGGTCTGTGATAAGGTGGAAATGGTGGCTCACGAGGAAGTGCCTCCATTTATGAATAGTTTCCACAATAGCGTAAGCTGCTCAGAACTTGAGAGTGTTTGAGAGAAAAATGCATTAGGGTGTTTATTTTGGGAGAGGGTAGCAGCAAAAGTAGAATCTGATGCATGAGTCTCGACTGTGTAACGGGGCATTGTTGTCTATGCTACCAAGCGCGGCATTTTTTGTAGCAGACCTGATAATTTTAAAAGCTTTAACAGCAGTGGCAGATCGAAGTAGTGAGGCTTGGCAGACAGGTTGAATTTTTGCTGAGAAGTTTGACATGAAGGGTGAATAATGTGGGAACATGCCAAGCGCTCTCCTAAGAGATTGGTGGTCAAATTGAATAGGATAGTCTCTAAGCAGTTTTAGTCAATCAGGATCAGGCCTAATAGCCTTGTTACTGATTGTATATCCCAAGAGTCTGATGCATTTTTGTGAGAAGTAGCTTTTCTCAGAGTTGATTGGTAGATTATACTTGAGGGCCGCTTTAAGGAATTTATTGAGGTTCACATTGGGTTCATCTTGGTTTGTTCCACATAGAGTGACATCATCTAGGTAAGCGTAGGCATGGGCGCCAATATGACAGTTTCTAGAGGGGGCCCCAGACTTGGGGGTACGTAGTAATTTTAATATTTTGGAAGATAACTGGCGATTTGTATTCTGCGGAAGAATAACCCACGCATGTTGGTGGTGGACGGTACTGCCGCTTTTACGTAATACTGACTTTTAAATCATTTTCTTGAAAGGAAAACACGTGACTACACTAGATTTTTGCCTTTCCCTGAGAGCTAGAGGGGGGCTGCGGCCCCACCTTGCCCCCGGGTATGGGCGCCCTTGAGTGTAGGTATCCATAAGACCTTCAGCTTGAATGATCTCATCAATTACTCTCTGGAATGCTGCTACTCCATTTGTCACACCGAATGGTATTCTGGTGAACTGGAACAATTTTCCACAAGCCTCGAAAGCAGTAAAGGGGCGATTGTGCTCAGGGATGGGTACCTGATGGTAAGCACTACGTAAATCAGTTATACTGAAAACTTCATATCTTGCCACCCGTGTAATTATATCGTTGATTTGTGGCAGGGGATAGGCATTCAAAAGGTGGACTTATTAATAGTCCGAATGACAGCGACATTTGTGATTAGATGTCGATGCAACATGTACCTGAGCTCTCCAAGGGGAAATACTACTCTCAATTACACCTTCCTTCAGTAGTTTTTCAATGGTTCCAGTGTATGGGACCCTCACCAGGATTAACATGACTGGAGAACTGGAAAAATTCCAAAGAAAAGCAGCTCGATTTGTTCTGGGTGATTTCCGACAAAAGAGTAGCACAAAAATGTTGCACAGTTTGGGTTGGGAAGACTTGTGAGAAAGGAGATGAGCTGCTCGACTAAGCACTGTGTATGGTATAGATGTTGATTGCCATAGGGAACCTGAAATATTTGTCCCGAATGAGTACCACATTATCCACTAGTCATGCGTCTTGCTAGGTGTGCTATTTACCAACTGATGAGCCCAACTTAGCACACTGGGCTGAAACGCTGACAATCAAGAATTGAGTTAGCTGGAAAATTTATAATATCTTATAAACAGTATGTTCCGAGCTGTCATTGGAATGACATCAGTAGACGAATAAGTTTGAGTGGTGTCTTTAAAAGTAGGGAAGTTCAAAATATGAAGATAAACCTGGGATTTAAGAGGATAAATCGGGGCAAGTTTTTGTTTATAGGAAGGGGAGTTAGGGATGGGAATAATTTACCAAGAGAGATGTTCAATAAATTTCCTATTTCTTTGCAAGTATTTAAGAAAAGTCTAGAAAAACAACAGATAGGGAATCTGCCACATGGGCGACTGCCCTAAATACCGATCAGTGGTGATTGATTGGTTATTGATCTTCCATTTCTAAAGCCATAGTGCACTTCATCTAATTGTTATTTCACCTTTCTTTTCATTCTCCTTTCTAGTAGCATATTGTTTCAAGTATTTTGCTAATATTTGAAGGAAAGAAATAATTGGTTAACAGTAGGCCTATTAGACTCTAAGCATTATTACAATACAGTTAGCCGGGCTGAGAGGCTCAGACGGTTAAGGCGCTGGCCTTCTCACCCCAACTTGGCAGGTTCGATCCTGGCTCAGTCCAGTGGTATTTGAAGGTGCTCAAATACGTCAGCCTCGTGTCGGTAGATTTACTGGCACGTAAAAGAACTCCTGTGGGACTAAATTCCGGCACCTCGGCGTCTCCGAAAACCGTAAAAAAGTAGTTAGTGGGGCGTAAAACAAATAACATTATTATTATTGCAATACAGTTAAATCTCCACACCACGATTACTGATATAATGTTAATCCCCTCCATAAATGATAAAATATTCTGGCTCAGTCCGGTGGTATTTGAAGGTGCTCAAATACGTCAGCCTCGTGTCGGTAGATTTACTGGCACGTAAAAGAACTCCTGCGGGACTAAATTCCGGCACCTCGGCGTCTCCAAAAACCGTAAAAGAGTAGTTAGTGGGACGTAAAACAAATAACATTATTATTATTATTACAATACAGTTAAATCTCCACACTACGATTACTGATATAATGTTAATCCCCTCCATAAATGATAAAATATTCTGGTCCCTGGCATTAATTCCACTAATTCAATCTAAAATTTATCTTGATTAAATGATACTCTCGATAGCGATAAATCTAATACCAATAAAAATGGTCCGTTATTGGACATTATAAATTTTCCAGCTAGCTCATTCTTGGTTGCCATCGTTTCGCCCTCGTGTGCTAGGGTGGGCTCATCAGTTGGTACCTAGCACACCTACCAATACGCTGGCTAGTGCATACCGTGGAGGCCACTGCGTAGGCTAACTGGAGCCACCGGCAGTGCCAATACACTAAGAGACTTTGTCTCATCACTAAAAATTGATGCCTGCTTGGCCATCAGATGATATAGATGTTGATTCCCATAGGGAATCTGAAATATTTGTCCTGAATGAGCAAATTTATAATACCAATAAAAATGGTCCGTTATTGGACATTATAAATTTTCCAGCTAGCTCATTCTTGGTTGCCAGCGTTTTGCCCTCGTGTGCTAGGGTGGGCTCATCAGTTGGTACCTAGCACACCTACCAATACGCTGGCTAGTGCATACCGTGGAGGCCACTGCGTAGGCTAACTGGAGCCACCGGCAGTGCCAATGCACTAAGAGACTTTGTCTCATCACTAAAAATTGATGCCTGCTTGGCCATCAGATGATATAGATGTTGATTCCCATAGGGAATCTGAAATATTTGTCCTGAATGAGCAAATTTATAATACCAATAAAAATGGTCCGTTATTGGACATTATAAATTTTCCAGCTAGCTCATTCTTGGTTGCCAGCGTTTCGCCCTCGTGTGCTAGGGTGGGCTCATCAGTTGGTACCTAGCACACCTACCAATACGCTGGCTAGTGCATACCGTGGAGGCCACTGCGTAGGCTAACTGGAGCCACCGGCAGTGCCAATGCACTAAGAGACTTTGTCTCATCACTAAAAATTGATGCCTGCTTGTCCAATAACGGACCATTTTTATTGGTATTATAAATTTGCTCATTCAGGACAAATATTTCAGATTCCCTATGGGAATCAACATCTATATCAAGCGATAAATCTCTCTATTACGATTTCTTTTCATATCCTGTTGTTGTGATTTCCACCCAGTACTGTGATAATATAAACCATGATAATGTCCAATAATGGACCAACTATATTGGTATATTAAAATGAACCATAACGAACATTTGACGGTTGAGAGAGGGGTTTCGCCTACCATGCCATATTCCAGCAAAATCGTGTCTGTATGCCAGAATTCTGGTTCAAATCCAGCCCTTTCCTTATGTCACTAGATATGCAGCTCAACATTCCACATCTTCATCTCTTCCAAGAATTCCAGACAGTGTTAGAAGGTGTGTGGGGCCAGCAGTGAACTAGAGAACACTGCTGGCAAATCATTGAGGCTTGTGATAAGGAAGCTCCTTAGTAGAAGCTGATAAACAGTGGAGCATGTGCCCAGAATGATCTGGGCTTAATTCACTCTCTGAATGGTGCTCCACATGGCATCTTAAGCCTAATCCTGCCAAGTGTTCCTGTATTTCGATCACGCTTTGTAAATCCCCTATTCTCAGTAAATACTCCCTCCTCGGTAACCCGTTCCCAACTCTAACAGAACAAAATGACTTAGGAGTGATGTTTGACAGTAAATTGTTATTTGTCCCCCATATACAAAAGATAACCGCACGAGCAATGTCACTTCTCGGTTTGTTGTATAGATTTTCTGACATCACCGATATCCACGCCCTCCAAGCCTACTATGTATCTTGCATCCTACCGATTATTGAATTCGCGTCTCCCATTTGGTCTACCTCTTCACCCACTAATCTGAATCACATAGACCGTGTGCAGTCATTCTTCTGTGCTATTGTTAGAGCCAGAGTATCTGATTGTCGAAACTTGAGCAGTAATCAGATACTAGACAAGTTAAACCTTCACCTGTTATCTAGTCGCAGGAAAGTAGCCGACCTTAGATTCCTATATAACGCTGTTAACGGTTTATTTCGTTCTCCTGAACCTGCATCCTTCTTTTCCTTACATGTTGCAACTCGCAAAACCAGGATTAATCCGCCCCTTCATATTCCGTATTCCCGCCTCTCTCTCTTTCAAAGAAGTTTATTTATCCGCATACCAACCCTCCTTAACTCTTTATCTTCTGACAGGAACTTAGACGTTTTTTCTTCGTATGCCTCCTTTAATCGATTCTTCCTTAACCTAGTTCATTTTCTTCATATTCCTATTTTCTCTTCTCATTGCTGTCCTCTCTTTTGTACATAATATAATATTTATTTATTTATTTTTACTGTACCATACCGTTACTCAAGTGTTATATCTGTATTTATCTTACTGTGCCTAGCTATAAGTTCTCTTCGTTTTACGTTCAATCTTAAATTTTTCTCATAGTTTCTTTAGCCTTTATGTTTTGTTGTTATTTGTTGTGTCTCTACAATTATTTTGTTACTTTTTAATTTTTTCCTCTATTTTTATCGTTAGATGTTTTTTCGTCATTGTTCTTCCACTTATTTTTTATGTTTGCCTTGTGTTACTATATTGTAAATATGTTTTTCATTGCCGAACTTTGTAATTCGGCTTCTCGCTGTTTTGGTTTCCCAAATAAATAAATAAATAAATAAATAAAGTGGAAACTACAAGAATCTTCTGTGGGCCTGTGGAAAGAGCGCAGCTGCGTGGGATTGCAGAGTCAGTATTGAGTTGGCCTCATGTGAATTAAGAGGTTGTAGGAAGTGCGTCAGTAATGAATAAGATGGTCTTGATTACAAGAAGTGTGGTGAGCTGTGTATTGAATTGCTCTGTGAACGAGACATTGCTGCAGGAAGCTGTGTTAGAATTTAGGAGTTGGACATGCCAGAGAGCTTGGTGTTAAGTTATGGCCTTGGGTAAAATCTGTGTTAAGTAGAAAACTTAAACGCAAGCAAACTTTTAGATAACTATGAATGACAGTTCAGTTTTTCATGATATCTCCATGAGTAGTGATTTTATTCTCAAAGACACAGATAATCTGTCACAGTGCTTAAGGATGGAGAGTTTTTTGAATCAGCACTTCCTTTATGTTTGTATGTTTATCATTCTGACATATATATTTGTTCATTTGTTGTTATAAATATCATTACAGCCCACTTTGATTTAACTCATGCTTATGCTTTAGTAAACGGTTCGCATGTTGGAATCATATAAAAATAATCTTTTACAATACCTGAAGTAGAAGAGAGGAGAGATCCTTCCTTAATGATTGCTAGGGACCCACCAACCTGCCCCTAAAAGGTATTCATTTAGAAGAATTAAAAGAGACCAACCTGAAAGTACTAAATGTATCTGATTTCTTTGTTGCTATTGGCCAGCTGCAATCAGCTGTCATGAAAGCTATGTACTTACTGTCTCCAATAGAGCTTGCATGAAATGTAGCCACAGGTTTACCACATTTTTTTGAAATGAGAAAAGGACAGACGGAATTTGAAACAGGCATGGCGACTCCACCACTGGCTGCCAGTGCATTGAATCCTGCATGCTAATATAGGTAAATCATTGATCATTAATTCACATTTTGTCCAGTTTGCAGAGCAGTCTCTGTCACGAAACAGTGGCCCCTTTTGAGAGGCTCTTTTCTATGGCTGCGGTCATACTACTATCCAACCAGCAAGAAAGGAAAAAGTGGGTCTAACCTGTGTTTCATATTTTCACTGACCAACATTGGCAAGCCTGTTCAGTGGCTTGTAAGGTTGTTGAAGGTGCTGTCATATTGGATCAATAGCCTATATTTTGCAAACCCCAACCCAAGTTTTATCAACTTATTAATTAAAACTACTATACCGTCTGTGAAACGTGCATGATTTCAAAGTAAAATATTCTATTTGTAAACCAGCTGTTCAACATTATCACCATTTCCTCTTATCTAGTTGCATCAGGATCAGGCCGGATATACTTTCTATTTTACTTCTCATCTATTGCCATGTTCCAGTTCATGTCCCACTACTTTTAACCGTGCTCTTCTATCATACTCTGAGAGTATTCACATTTTTGCAGAGCTTTGTTACTTAGAGAAGTATTCACGATACAGGTAATACTCTCTGTTGCAATACTGACGGAGAACAGTTTGTTGGAAGTTTATTCCATATAACTGCAGTGAATTTATATCTTAAACTTGCCCTCCTCTTTGCAGAATGAGGATGTCGTGCCACACATAAACAACCTCAGAAAGGAAGATCTAAAAGAATCGTTGAAGAAGCATACAGCAAGCTTAGCCAGCAAATTACGTGCCCAGACAAAAGAAGCACAAGAAGGCAACAGATACAAGGTATTTCTTCTATTTATTTGGTTAATTATTTTTCAGGTTTTATTCTAATCTTTATTGCCCTTTGTTTTTTCTGTCAGTGTAAATAGTTTGTTAGTTGATTAATTCACTCATCCTGGGAAAAAAACAGATAAGTCACTTTTCAATTTGTTTAGTTTTTGCACTGACCTGTATCTTTTGATAGTAACAAGATAAGTCACTTAATCATAATACTGGTTTTTGCTGATGATGTAATGGTAGGGGGTGAGACGGAAGCAGAAGTACAAGCTAGGCTAGGTCTTTGGCATGAAGCTTTTACAACCATATGTCTTAAAATCAGCAAAACCAAGACAGTTGACTTGGTGATGAGTAGAAACTCTCCAACTGTTCATCTAAGAATTGGAGATGAGGAGATGGATATTGTACACAACTTCCAGTACTTAGGTAGTGTTCTGTCCTCAGACAGTAACATACATCAAGAGATTAGCAACTGAATACAGAAAGCTTCCACATTCTATCATGCTGTTCGTCAAATACTTTGGGATGAAACATATCCGTTAATTTCCAAGATCATCTTGTACAAAATTTATATGGTAGGCTACCTATATTGACGTATGGTCTGAAAGCAGCAACACTTACTGAATATACAAAGAGTCATCTTCAGGCAACAGAAATGAAGCTCCTCTGTTCTTGTCTCCAAGAAACAAAAATAAGGAATGCGGATATCTGACAACAGCTTGGATTGGGAACAAGCTTGCTGGAGAGCCTCGAAGTGAAGAGATTGCAATGATGTGGTCACATGAAAAGAATGTGTCCCCATAGGACTCCTCGAACTTACCATATTTCACTGCATTATCGTCACATCCTTAATTTTCAATACAAAAATCAGATTTTAAAATTTGTTCGCATAATCATTGCATGTTCAAATTTTGTTCCTCAAGCCCCTTAAAAGGTAAACGGAACTGCAGTGTAAATTGCATATGAAAGCTCAATTAAAATACATGTATGGCATATGGGAAGTTTAGCAACACAGTCACATTTGCGAGATGTCTGTACAACTTTTGCCGAATACATTGCCATCTACAATGCGAAGACTCCTTTAGAGGAGGACCGGGACCCTGTCACTTTGATCAGGTGATCACAGGACATTGTCAGACAAAACTGTTGCTCCAGCTGACAAACACGCGTATAAAATAGTTTGTGATTTTTAGTTTGTCTTTTAATTTCCACCAGTTACGCACCACTATTTCACTCACAGAAAATATTCATTCTTTCATCAGTTCTCTTTCCATACTGTTCAGCAAAGACAATTACATTTAGCTTGAAGACTGCAGAACAGAGTCTGTAATAACCCATGATCACAAATAAATGCTTCACACATTAATGTGTTGCTGTCTAAATTACTGTTCAGTGTCATTGTATTAAAAAACAATATTTGTACAAACATGCCAAAAAACAAAATAAAACTTAAATTCTCACACACACATCTACAGTACTGTAATCACGTCACTCACAAACAAACGCATGCATCTGTATATTCCAAATCAGTTGATACTTCTGCGAGAGTACCTAATAAACATCAAACGGGAAAACCTACATCATACCCCCAGGACATGGAAAGTCCAACTTATGGTGAACAAGCAGGGGTGTACCTACTCGTGAATTTTCCAATACCGGAATGTTCGATTATGTATTATAGCAGACCACAGGAACGTGGCCTATGGTGGCCGATTACATGGCAGTATTAATGATAAAAAGACACAGTCATTTCAATGTTACCAGTCACAAGAACAAATATTAACTATTTTTTTCATGAATTAGATTCTCAGTGACTCATTTTGTCGTCCTAGAAAGAGACCAAGAGAAAGACCTTGTGATGTTTGGGAGAAGCAAATTTCAAGGACCTTGAAATCATAGATGTAAACTGGCGCCGCATATATGAACATCATCTGTGTATAGAAAGGACAAACTGGAGGAGGTTCGTACACACTGCACCCAGCTTGCTGGAGTGAAGAAATGATGATGATGACTGAAGAAATAGCCAAATTTTACTTTCAGATTATTTAAGATTACAAAACTGTCACCAGTAAGAACCAGATAAGTTGAGTTATCTTGTTAATATTCTGAATATTGTTAATAAAAATTAGTCTTGTATGTAGTATATTTTCTGTTGGTATTATGGACATGGACATTATTGCCTTGTAAATGAATTATAGGTAGTGCATTTGCACAGCTGTCCTTGTTACTAGCTTACAGTATACAAATGTGACGTACACCACTTTGATTTTTACTGGTCCACATCAGAAAACAATGCCTGGACAATATAGGACAAGTCAGTTTTGTTCAAGATCCATATTATTATTTGCTATTTGTTTTATGTCGCACCGACACAGATAGGTCTTACGGCGACGATGGGATAAGAAAGGCCTAGGAATGGGAAGGAAGCAGCCGTGGCCTTAAGATACAGAAAATGGGAAACCACGGAAAACCATCTTCAGGGCTGCCAACAGTGTGGTTCGAACCCACTATCTCCCGGATGCAAGCTCACAGTTGTATTCAAGATCCAAAGCAGAAACTTCATTAATATTTTGAATTAAACAAAATCAAACCAAAACCATGAATTAAAAAGCTGTTTCATATAACAGAAAATGGTTTGACAACATTTGGTGAATCGGTGATTTTGTATTGTTTAAAAAAGTATGCACCCCGTGTGAACTTTGTACTTGTCTTGCTATTACCTGCAATGAGAGAAAGGGAGTAATGAAATTAGTTTACATTGCTGTTATACCTTTTAAGTTTTTCAATCTGTTACATACAACTTTTGAATATATAAAACACAAGTATATGGCTGTAAAAAAATTTTTTTTTTAAGTAACGGAATGATACAATTGGTTGTTCAAGAATATCTTCAGATTCTTTCAAATCACTCATACTTCTTCTTCTTCTTCTTGCGTTACGGCCTCTGTAGGACCACGGACAGCTCCTTCACGGATTGCATTTTCTTCTTCTCCTCCCAGAACCTCTTCATCCTTTCTCTTCTTCTCTCCCGCTCTTCTTCCGAGATATTCAGTATCCTCTTCTCTTGTCTACTCCACTGGTGACTCTCAATCCTTTTCCTGTATCCATCCCTATCATTGATCTCTGGCATATTAGTCGGTATGTACTTGCTTTTCCAATTTTCCTTTTCTTCCACCTTGATCCCCAATTCTGACCAATCTTTCCGGAGTTCAACTACCCACTTGGTTCCTGTCTTTCCTCGTGTCCTCGCTGTTGTTTCCCATACTCTTTTCGTCATTCTATCCATATTCATCCTGATTACATGTCCCGCAAACCGTGCTCTTTTCAGTCTGATTTCTTCTGAGATTGTCCTCATGTTCCAGTATAATTCTTCCCTGGGTCTCCTCATCCATCTCTCACCTCCTCTCTTAGGGCCTAGTATTTTCCTCAATATTTTTCTCTCTTCTTTCTCTAGTTGTTCCGCACCATTTCTTCCTAGTGCTATTGTCTCAGCAGCATATAATACAGCATTTCTCACCGTTGCCTTGTAATGTCTGATCTTTGCGTCTGTAGATATATTCTTTTTATTGTATATATCTCTGGTCATACAGAAGGCTGATCGCATCTTCTTTATCCTCTCTGTTATTCCCTCATTACTCCTATTCCTTCCTGTTATAAATTCTCCTAGGTACTTGAATTTGTCCACCTTTTGCACGGTGCCTTCCGGTGTTGTCCAATCCTCAGTGGTATTCAATGTCTTTGTCTTGTTGTAGGCGATCCTCAGTCCTACCCTTCCGGCTATATTGCTTAAGTTGTTGAGTTGTGTCTTTGCATCTTCTTCTGTCTCACTTACTATAGCTATGTCGTCCGCAAAGGCTAGACAATCTACTTGGGCCCTATTGTCCTTTTTGTCCCCAACATGCGTCTTTGGTATTCCCATTGTCTCATTCATTGTTCTCCACTGTCTGATGACTTCATCCAGAGCTATGTTGAACAACATTGGTGATAATCCATCTCCTTGTTTGACACCAGTGTTGATATCAAATTCTTCAGAGAGTACTCCTCTGAATCTCACCCTTGCCTTTGTGTCTGATAGAATTTCCATTATGAGTTCATGTGTAGTGCCATCTAATCCTCTGTTCTTCAGGATTCTTCCAAGAGTTTGTCTGTCGATGGAGTCATATGCCTTAGTGAAATCTACAAAGGTTACCACCGTTTTTTTGTTCTTTAAGGCCCTATGTTCTATCAGTTGTTTCAGTATAAATATCTGTTCTATGCATCCTCTTCCCTTCCTAAATCCTGCTTGGTAGTCTCCAATTGTACTTTCTAACTGTTCTTCCAGTCTATTGAGCAGGACTTTCGACAACACCTTATAGCCAATCTCTAGTAGCGAAATTCCTCTATAGTTGTTTGCATCCCTCTTGTCCCCCTTCTTATGTATTGGTATTATGATCGCATTCTTCCATCCTTCTGGTAACTTCTTTGTTCTCCAAATCTGGCCGATGATGTTGGTCATGTTGTCTACTGCCTTGTCACCTCCCCACTTAATCATCTCAGCTGATATTCCATCTTCTCCGGTTGCTTTGTTATTCTTTAGATCGCTTATGGCCTGTGCGACCTCATCTCTAGTTGGAGGACATGACTCTCTCTCTTCTGTGTTTGTCCCCAGCTCCAGCTCTTCTTCAGGTGGTTCACAGTTTAACAGGTCATGAAAGTATTCTGCAAGTATCCTACAGTTCTCCTTCGCACTAACTGCCAGATCCCCATTCTTATCTCTTATAAAGAGTTCTTTGCCTTTATATCCACTCAGGCTCTTTTTGAATTTCCCAAAAAAGTCTCTACTATTGTTTTTCCTGAAGTTGTTTTCAATTTCATCCAATTCCTGCTTCATCCTCTGTCTTTTGGTCCATCTTATGGTTCTGGCTGTTTCCTTCCTTACTCGTAGGAAAACTTCCCATTTTTCCAGGTTCTTCTTAATGCTCCAGTCTCTCCAGGCTTTCCTGCGATTCTCAACCGCTTCCTCACAGTCCGTATTCCACCACCAGTGTTTCTTTTTCTTTTCTTCCTTTCCCCATATTTCAGCCTGTTTCCTCATATTCAGCTTCATGTCATCCCATCCATTGCCAGTTTCTATTCCTTCCTCGTATTTGGATCGATTGTGCCGTAATTTGTCTCTGTCTATATTTATTTTTCCAGTTGGTCTACTTGTCTGTGGCAGTCTACCCCTGTGCGGAATCCAAAGGCACTTGATTTCTGTAAGATAGTGATCTGATTCTATTCTTGTGTTCTTTCTGACCTTTGTGTTCATAATCTCTTTAGTGTTTGTCCGATTGATTGCCACATGGTCAATCTGGAATTCCCCAATGTGGGTGCATGGGCTTGCCCATGTCTTTTTCACTCATACATATGTACTCAATACACTTGGAATGAAGTGATTCGATAGAATCTAAGAATATTCATACAGGGTGTGACATTCCATTTTATTGTTAATCATCATTTAACCATCTCCAGTTTTCCGCTTATAAGAGCACTCTCCACTTCCATCTGCACAGGTACTACCACTATCAGTCAGTCACTACTGATCTGTATTTAGGGCAGTCGCCTAGGTGGCAGATTCCCTACCTGTTGTTTTCTAGCCTTTTCTTAAATGATTGCAAAAAAATTGGAAATTTATTGAACATCTCCCTTGGTAAGCTATTCCAATCCCTAACTCCCCATCCCTATAAATGAATATTTGCCCCAATTTGTCCTCTTGAATTCCAACCTTATCTTCCTATTGTGATCATTTCTACTTTTAAAGACACCACTCAAATTTATTCGTCTACTAATGTCATTGCACGCCGTCTCTCCACTGACAGCTCGGAACATACCACTTAATTGAAATAATAACAATAAGATGGTTAAATGATCATTAACAATAAAATGGAATGTTACACCCTGTATGGAACATACCACTTAAAGTCAAAAAAATATTAAAGTTTATTTATTCCACCTATTCAATACATAAAAAGTGATTTTAATTAAGAATTAAAATCTGTGAATAAAATTAAGGGACATGTTTCGCCCTTACCAGAGACTTATATGCCCTCTCCTTTACATCCTTACTACAACCCCTAAATACCGTCATAACCATGTGCAGAGATCTGTACCCTTTATTTACAATCCCATTTATGTGATTACCCCAATGAAGATCATTCCTAATATTAACACCTAGATGCTTACAATGATCCCCAAAAGGAACTTTCACTCCATCAATGCAGTAATTAAAACTGAAAGTACTTTTCCTATTTGTGAAACTCACAACTTGACTTTTAACCCCATTTATCATCCATCATACCAATGCCTACAGTCCCTCTCACAACATTATCGAGGTCATTTTTCAGTTGCTCACAGTCTTGTAACTTATTTATTACTCTGTACAGAATAACATTGTCTGCAAAAAGCCTTATCTCTGATTCCACTTCTTTACACATATCATTGATATATATAAAAACACATAAAGGTCTGATAATACTACCTTGAGGAATTCCCCTCTTAATTATTACAGGGTCAGGTAAAGCTCTGCCTACTCTAATTCTCTGAGATCTATTTTCTAGAAACATAGCCACGCATTCAGTCACTCTTTTGTATATCCAGATACGCCGAATGGTCAAAGCACAGTGAATATAGTATGGAAGGAAGTGTCATAATCTTCATTACAAGTGAATCAGTTATTAGGTACCAGTATTAAATGTTCATAAAACTACTGAAAACGGCAGGCAAGCAATATGACTATGACAGGCATATCAAGACGAGTTGTCTGACTTATTTATAATAAATGCTGTGGATTGCACAGATCCATTAGTATGACCAAACATCCTCAAAATAATATACTGTAACTAAAGGTTGATAGTGAAAAGAATGGCTTCCATCTTAGAAAAGTACTAACTTATTTAAAATTCTGTGCAGTATTCGATGGAACATCAACTCATTGATTTTTATCAGCGAGATTGTACATAAGTAATAGGAGTTACGCTAATGTTATAATGTAATTTTGTATATTAATAATCTTGACCATAATGGCCAGTATTGGGTCCGTATTGACTTAATCACAATAAATAGAGAGGTGGATGATCCGCCTAGTCAATACTATGTGTTAATTTTTTTAATATTTACCTTTCACATTAACTTTATGTCTAGTACATGTTTCCAGAATATGCTCATTCTCTTCTTCAGCTAGTTAAATTAAATTATTGTATACAGGAATACAGGAACCCACAACCTCCCCACTGGTGTCTGGTTGGCCATTTTTGTTCTGTACTTAACATCTCTTCAACACTTACTAAATGTACGTAACATGACCTAATAGGTTGAAAGTCGGTTTCGATTACAATGCGGTTGTGAAAATTCAATATTCATTAGAAAATATTGTTTCACGTTTTTTTCCAATTCAGTATTGTTAAGCTAGATTGTGATTTCATGAGGGTGTTCCTTGTAGAAATTGTGTCATACTAAGCGCATCATGGTATTATTTCTCTGTTACTTCCTTCTAAAATTTAGAAATTCTAGTAAAATTAATGTAATTTTTGCCTTTGTTATAGATAACTTACCTTCCATCTTGCATACTGATTCTAAAGAAATGTTTTTAACGGCTAAGTTAAAGTACTGATTAGGACTGTTGAAACCATTATTTATTATCATAATAATAATAATGATGTCTTTTTCAAATTTCAGGTGGTTAATTATTTTAGGCATCTGCAAGAGACTGACAAGTTGCTTCTTGAAGAGGAACAAGCTCAGGAAGGGAAAGAAAGTGATAAAATAATCCATGTTGTCGATATTGTGAGCACTTCAAAAGATGGTGAACTTGGCAGTGAAAAACCAGATTCAGATGGGAAGGTATGTAGTCCATTTTTTCTTTCCTTTTCAGAATTTGTGTAGGACATGGATAACAAATCTTAGGCTACTAAGATACCAGCACCTCATATTGACCTTGCTCTTCTTCCTCGTAAGTAAACTATGACTTGTGTAAGAAGGTTTAATTGAAGATATACCTTGAAAAATCAGATAACCCTCAACATTTTTTGAAATAGGTGCTGCCAACTCTTGTCTGTGATGAGAACAACTATTGTTGAAATTTCAAAGCTCCCTGTATGGATCATTGGCAGATTGTTTCCCTCTGGATCACAAGATCACAGGTTCAAACCCAGCAGAAGTAGTCTTTTTTCCTTTTATTTTTTTCTGGCCTGGCTTGTCTTGCTACGGGATGGAGGAGACCGTACAGCCAACGACCCAATGCCTAATGTTCTGTGACGGAAAGTATCATGGCTCCCTACAAGGTCTAATGGCTTCAGGCAGGTGAGCTCATGTTAGAAGGGTTGTGGACCCTCAGTAGAAATGCTACTGAAATCCTATTAAATGTGGCGTTCGCTCTACATGTCAGGAGCGTATAATTTGTAAATGACATCAGGCTCAGGCTGCAAGCCAGTCATTCAATATCTGTTGCAACTGAATGGACCGATTGGTCAAGAGGAATTGCAGAAATGCTAGGGCATACCGTGGAAGCGATGTGCGTTGGCCTCACCTGACCGCCGTGACAAGTGGGCGAGGGCTACTGGTTCAAGGATGGTCAGGGTTAAAGAAGGTAGACCAAACAGTGCAACTTTGTGTTGCTTCACTGAACATCAGTACCTTGACTTGATGTAGCCGTGAATTGGCAGTTTTGCTGAAGCAACGCAAGGTTGATGTTGCTTGTATACAAGAAAGACGATGGAAGGGATGGAAGTCTTGTGACATTGGAGATGGATATAAGCTCATTTATGATGGGACATCTAGCAGCAGTGGTGTAGCTATTGTTGTAATTGCTGACCTCTGTAGCCATGTCACTGAGGTCTATTGATGCTCTGATCATCTGATGGCTTTCATCATAAACTCTACAGCCTACTGCCTGTGGATATTCTCAGCCTATGCTCTCCACACTGGCTGTGATGATGAAGAGGAAAAGAACTTTTGACTGGAGCTGCAAGATCATATACAGTAGAACCTCGATAATTCGAAATCGGTTAATTCAAAATCCCGTCTAATTCGAAGAAGCTCTCGTGCCCGGAAACATGAGATTCAGTTTTGCATGTTATTTAGATTGTTTAATTCGAAATACGGATAATTCGTAATTCGAAGTACAATGTTGGCCCCATTACCGAAATTCAGACTTTTAATTCGAAACAATAGTATGTTACAGAGTAATTTCAACTCGAAATTTATCCGCGTCATAATAGAACGCGTGTTCCGGAACGTGGAGGGGTAGCTTTACGCACTTACACTCACTTCGGTGCGTCTACATTGCGCTTCATGATTGCTAAGTTGAATGAAATCGGAATTATTTTGTATTCAACCTTTTAAGGAACGCCGTAATATCACGCAACAGGCAGTGTGCGGAAAAACAGAATCTGCGAACACTGGCGATGCCGACATTTGACGAGAAAGCATGGTTCATATAATAAATTCGTAGGCACCGAACAACATTGTCATTGCCAATGAAACTGCATTGCTTTCTTTTAATGCGAGCCCAAACGGTTTTATGGTATTAAAGCATCTAAAAGTGCAAATAGTACAGAATTCCAAAAATAATGCATTTGCACAGGGGAACCAACATCATTTATCCTCGTCTTTGAATTGTGTGATTTTTTCTTTCGTTGCGCGAGGTTATGTTTTCAGTGATTTATCCAAGTACATTATTTGAACATTGTAAATGCACCTTGTTGGACACATTTTGGAAATAACGTAGTTTTTTCTATGGCATTTGTTTAAACTGTGAATCGAGGTGATTGCATGTATTAATGGGTCTTAGAATACTTAGTGACGTGACAAGTGAAGAACGAGAGAAGTGCCATGGCGGGAAATCGTACAAGGATAGAGTCATAAGAAAGTTTGATTTTAAGGGCATTGGGTACTTCCTGTGTAAATACAAGGCATCTAAAATACATAGAGTATAGTAATCCAATAAATAGAACACTTGCACATGGGAGCCAGCATAGATTTCTGCTCGTCTTTGAATCGTGCTAATTCTTTCTTTCGTTGCGTGAGGTTATGTTTGCCAGTGAGATATCCAAGTGCATAATTTGAATACTGTAAATGCACCTTTTTGGATACATTTTGGAAACAGTTCTTTTTTCGTAGCATTGGAAAGGTATAAACTGTGAATCAAGGTTAACTGCATGCAGTAACGGGCCTTAGAATATTTTGTAACGCGGCAAGGGTTGGTACTTCTGAATTGCGAATTGGCGGTTAATTCGAAATCACGTAATTCGAAGTCCGATTTTTGAGTCCCAACGACTTCGAATTAACGAGGTTTTACTGTATCAGCATGCCCTGCAGAGGAATTCCTTATTCTCTGTGGTAAAATGAATGGGCATGTTGGAAACAAGCAAGAGGGCTACAGTGGCCAAGGGTGTAATGGTTTTCGGCACATGAAATTATGGTGGCCATGAAGTTCTTGACTTTGCTGAAGGTAATGATCTCATCAGTCATGCGTAGTCCAGCCACCCCTTCGCATATGCCAGTGATGAACATAGGAGCTAGATAGACTTCATTAATGTTTGGCGCACAACTTCACAGCTGTAAAGGACGTGGAAGTCATACCATCCGACCGTCGTCCCTCACAAAAGGCTGCTTGTGTGATATGAAGAAAACCTTTGAACGAGGGTCATCGTATGATTGTATATCCGCGTGCAACCAGTGATCTCGTGATTCGATGACTGAAGTCTTGTGCAATTATGTGATATACAAAATGAGAAAATGTTGGGCAGTTCTTCCCGATATAAAACAGATATTTATTTCTGAGGGGTCATAAGCATGACTCATACTCTTGGTGTCAGAGTTAAGTTGAATCAATCGTCGAATGTCAGCTAAGTTATAATATCGAGCTTCATTAAATTAATAAACAGGTGAAATTACAATTAACCTATCTACTTACTATCTACTTTGGAATTATAATTTGTTTTTATAACACTGCAAATGTGTCCAGCTATTATTTAAACCTCCCTGTTAGTGGAAATTCAAGGGGATATATTATTGTCATTATTGTCAAATGAGCCGAGAGTGGTAGTCCATAATAAAGCCACAAGTGTACGATTCTTTCAGTGAGCTGTCGTGCACCGACCTCCCACGGACTCGAACCGGCGGACTGCCAGGTGGAAGGCAGCCGGGGTTAGCAGCCGAGTCTTGAGCTCAAGGTGTCAGAGGAGATTAATTAGTGTTAGAATGATAATCAAAGACAGGAGACACCTTGTAGCATTAATGTAATTGAATAATAATTATAGGCAGATTTAGTTACTGTAAGAAAAGGGAAACATTTCAAGAAGTTACATGTAGTGGAGAGAGCTTGCGAAGTGCGCTTACACAAGAGTTGACTAAGAGCGGGGACTTGTTGATCACAACAAGTTATTTACTGTGTATCGACAAACAGAGGTAGTATGTCGGCGAGCCAGGCGGCCGCCGAAGCCGACAAAGAAATAAAGCCCAGTGCAAGGCCATTCAGGGTCAGTACAGATGCACTAGGGAAACAAGGAAAGATGACGATAAAGTAAGACAGTAGTGCCTAGGTAGCAGCACTTACTGTGACAACTATTGAGAATAGCCATTTGAGGGCGCTAGTGACTGGATGATCAGTTTAGCAATGCCCGTAAGACCCAAGGAGGTAGGGATAGAACTTTGAGTTCAGGAGCGGAGATATAACCCCTGGCCAAGATGGCGCGGGGCCTTCTTCCAGCCAGTAGTTCGTACTAGTCAGAACGATATTCTGTTCGGGCATAGCCCAAGTGCCGCAGGGCAAGATTCAGATAGACGCGTAGTAGAACAGTAGGCGCGTGAAACAAGCTCGCTCTCTCTATAGATCATTACATTCAGACTTGTAAATATACTGTACATAGTAATTTTAGTGTCCTCAGTAATAAAGGACAGGGAAATAATATCATCTTTTATTTCGGGAGTTGCAGGACGAGTCATACCTACAAATTACCTCCCTACATTCCGCTCGGCAGGTCAGGTAATACTTCAACATCCAACGGCCTGGTGACCAACCTACGAGATCGTCTCACAGGACAGGTAGGTCACGACAGGCACGTATAAAAATTTGGTGTCAGGTAGTGCAGGGTCCCGAGTTCGATCCTCGAACAGTGTCAACTCACCGAAATAACGTGAGAGAATCGCGACTTCGTAGAAGATTGTCCGTAAGAGAACCGCGACTTCGCAGAAGATTTCCGTGTGAGAAAGTCGCGACTTCGCAGAAGATTGTCCGAACCGCGCTACCGCGTAGTTTCGTTCGTGTGCCGCGCATCGCAGAAGAGGAGCATCACTACCGCAGCCTACTAAGCCAGCCCAGCAGAGGGGTAGCAGTCCAGTAGCAGACAACGCCATCCGGTGGAGACGCAGCACTACAGCCGACTACTCATCCAGCCCAGCAGTGAAGCACCATTGAAGATTAAGGTAAGCTGAATATTATTTCAAATGGCACGACAGAATAGTTCAGTACCAGCAGACCAAGGCACTGAGATGCTTGACGAGGTGGAATCAGTAAGTATGAGTGGGCCTTTTGTTACAGTAGTAGAAGGACATCGTCTCATTGGACGAGAGTTTGATGGCAGTCAACCAGATAGATTGCATGAGTTCATAGCTAACGTAGATGCTGCTGTTCGTATGATTAAGGATGAGGATCAAGAGTTGTTTTTCAAGTATATTTTAACTAAGGTTACGGGCAGAGCCCGAGATAAGTTGTTGTACAGACGTGATATACATAATTGGGAGAAAGCCAAGCGGGCATTGATAGAATATTATGGCCAGCAAGGCACGTTAGATTTGTACATTTGTCAAATGTTCCAAACAGCGCAGGACCCGCGAGAATCAGTAGCACTTTGGGCACACAAAATAGAAACATTGTCAGCTTCTTTTAGAGAGGCAATACTTGAGGATGAATTAGAGGAGGATCGTGACGCGCAGTTGAAAATAACGAGAAAAATATGTGTTGCTAGTTTCATACAAGGGTTAGCCAACCCTAGAATACAAGCTAGGGTACAGTCAGAAAAGGGCATTACTTTTGAGAGGGCCGTTGCACTTGCACAGCAGGAAGAAACCGTAATATTGTCAAAGAAGGCACGAGAGGGCTTACAACACAAACATAGTTCAGGATTTAGCAAGCGCAAACCAGAACAGGAGCGCAGTGCAGCACCAAAGTGGCATACTAAGCCAACACATGCTAGTGTTAGGGTGGTCTGTTACAATTGTAGCAAGGAAGGCCACATAGCAAGGAACTGTAAGAACACAGGAACGCAGGGGGCTCACACCACACAGACCGCTAGTTCCAATACAACTACAGGGGGCACATTCAGTAAATTAAAATGTCGCTATTGTGGGAAAACAGGACACATTGAACGTGACTGTAGAAAGAAACAAAGGGATAAGGAAACAGAGGTACGAGACACGGTGCGCATAGTACGTACACAACCAAACACAGTGACAAGGGAAAACAGAATTTGTTATCGTTGCGGCCAAAAAGGGCACATACAGGTGAATTGTCGACAAGGTGCACACACACAAGGTGCACGCACACAAGGTGCACACACTCCGGTGATGCGAACGGATAGCCGTAGATGCTATTCGTGTGGCCAACAGGGCCACATTCAGAGAAACTGTCGAAAAACCCAAGGCGAGTCCACAGGCAGTAGGGCCATGAAAGGCCAAACTCAGAGTGATCGCATAAGGGGCAAGGCCGTAAGATACCGAGCCCAATGCGAACATTGTGATAGGTGGTCACATCGAACCCAAGACTGTTGGTTCAAAAAGAAGGGCGGCAGTACGCAAGCCACGAAAGCCTCCGCGGCTCAGGCGGCAAACTAGAACGGGCCCGTAGCAAGGGGACAGTTACGGAGGCCCGCACACCAGAAGGTCCCAAGAATTCTGACATAGAAGGCACGGTGCTGATCCAGGTCGCAAACCAAGGAAGACCGTTGAGATTTTTGATAGATACTGGGTCCGATATCAGCCTAGTAAAGAGGCAATCGGTACCCAAGGAATGCATGATTGATGGGAGCAAATCAATTGAATTAGCGGGTGTAAGTAAGGGAATAATTTACACACAAGGTACTGTACGTTTTGCCATTGGAAACACAAGTCACACATTTCATGTGGTAGGGAGTGACTTCCAATTAACACAGGATGGTATAGTTGGGCGAGACCTCCTGACAGATAGCGTGATTGACTATAGGGAAGGTCATGTCACCATAAGAGGGCGACAATACCCTATGGGGGCACGAGAGACGAAGGTGATCCGTCTCGAACCAAGGACCCAGAAGGTCGTTGTTATAGAAGTAGATCGGAATCTACCCTTAGGAATTATTGAGAAGGAAGAGGTGATACCAGGGGTGTACCTCGCAGGGTGCCTAACCAAATCAGAGCACCATGAAGCAGTGGTTAGCATGATGAATACCACTGAAAAGGCGGTGACTTTACACAGTCCACGAGTGCACATACAGGAGGTAGATAAAACCTGCCTGGCACAAGTGCGAAAGGTAGAGCAGAACAGTAGAGTGGCAAACGGAGAACCGGCCACTCAGAAGCCCCGATCACAGCGGGTGATAGACTGTTTGCGAGTTGATCACCTCACGCAGGTAGATAAGGAAGGGATATACGCCATCTGTGCTGAGTACAATGATATCTTCCATCTTGAGGGAGACAAACTAACTCACACTGATGTACTACAGCATGAGATCCCTACCTCCCAAGATCAACCTCCAATTAATGTACGACCATATAGACTTCCCGAAGCACAGAAGGGGGAGATACAAGCTCAGATAGACAAGATGCTAAGTGATGAAATTATCACACCTAGCACATCAGCCTGGAATGCGCCATTACTTTTAATTCCCAAGAAGTTAGACGCCTCAGGGAAACAAAAATGGAGGGTCGTGATCGACTTTCGAAAATTAAACGAGATAACGATAGGAACCAGTTATCCCCTGCCATTAATTTCAGAACTGTTAGACGCCCTTGGCAAGGCGAGATATTTTTCGACCTTAGATCTCGCGAGTGGCTATCACCAGGTGTTGTTGAAGCCTGAAGACAGGCCAAAGACAGCATTCTCTGCGCTAGGACGCAAGTACGAATTCAGGAAAATGCCCATGGGTTTGAAAGACGCGCCAGCCACGTTTACGAGGCTGATGAACAACGTGCTCACAGGGTTAACGGGTATAAAATGTCTGTGTTACCTGGATGACGTCATTGTGTACGGGAGTTCAATCCAGGAGCACAATGCGAAGCTAAGAGACGTATTTCAAAGGCTGAGAGAGAACACGCTGAAACTCCAGCCAGATAAGTGTGAATTCTTAAGAACTGAAGTAGCATTCCTAGGACATGTAATTACTGACGAAGGTGTCTTACCAGACCCACGTAAGGTACAGGCCGTTAAGGACTTTCCGAGGCCTACCACTAGCCGCCAGATCAAGCAGTTCTGCGGACTGAGTGGGTACTATAGGAAGTTCATACCTAACTACAGCAAAATCGCGAAACCGCTGTATCAGTTAGTGAAGAAGGACGTTCCCTTTGTATGGGGAGACGATCAGGAACAAGCGTTCCAGATACTAAAGCAAAAGCTAATTGAGGAACCTATATTGCAGTATCCGGATTTTGAAAAACCATTCGTTGTTACCACTGATGCGAGCAACGAAACGGTTGGGGCAGTATTGTCACAAGGACCTATCGGAAAAGACCTTCCAATTGCCTATGCAAGTAGAACGCTTAATAAAGCAGAAATGAATTATAGCGTAACTGAGAAAGAATTGTTGGCAATAGTGTGGGCAGTAAAGTATTTCAGACCATATTTGTTTGGTAGAAAATTCACTGTTGTGACAGACCATAAGCCGTTGAAGTGGGTCTTCAACGTGCAAGATCCGTCTTCACGCCTGCTAAAGTTCAGGCTGAAGCTAGCGGAATACGACTTCGACGTCGTATATAAGCAGGGCAAACAGAACTGCAATGCAGATGCCCTGAGTAGGAATCCCACTGAACCCAAGTGCCAAGCGCGAGTGGTTAACTCGGCTCAGCACAGGTCTCACCCAGAGACAACAGTAGAAACTCAGGCCTCAGACGAGAATAGGGAGGAGGTACTGTCTTCAAAACCCGAGAACGCTACGGCAGAGGGAATTGAAGCGGACGGTAGCGAGGTTTCCGAGGACGCTAACGCAGAGGAGATTTCGCCCGAAGGTAGCTTATCTGAGGAAGAGAACGAATTAGGCGAAGCTGAAAAGCTAGCCATTTTGAAAGAGTGTCATGATTCTTTGGTGGGAGGCCACCAAGGAATAGCACGCACGTACGCCAGGGTACGTGAACGAATTCAGTGGAAGGGCATGAAAGGGGACATTGAGCGCTATGTACGCACATGTCCCTCCTGCCAAAAGAATAAAGGGACCAGACCAGACGTCAGGGCTCCCATGAGAATTACGGATACCCCGAACACAGTCTTTGAGAAAATATCCCTAGACGTAGTTGGACCTCTTCCATTGACAGAGGCAGGAAACAGGTACATACTGACATGCCAAGATCAGCTGTCAAAGTACATAGTAGCGAGTGCCATGCCTAATCAAGAGGCAGAAACCGTGGCACGGACGCTAATCAATAACGTAATAAGTATCTACGGGATACCAGAGCAGATTCTCACTGACCAGGGTAGTAATTTCATGAGTGATGTGTTTAAGACGCTGTGTAAAACGCTGCGCATTCGGAAAACACACACTACGGCCTTCAGGCCACAATCGAACGGTAGTATAGAAAGATCCCATAAGGTACTCACGGAGTACCTAAGGCATTATGTCTGCTCAGGGGAGCAGAATGACTGGGACAAGTATTTGCCTACAGCTAGCTTTGTGTATAATACCACAAAGAGCAATAGTACAGGGTTCACACCCTACGAATTAATTTTTGGAAGGAAGGCAAATATCCCAGGTGTGCTGCAAAAGCCACCTGAAATGAATTACAATGAACACCAGAACGTGGTGGAGGAACTGACGGCACAGCTTAGGCGAAATCACGAGGCCGCCAGAAAGACCTTAATAGAGCAAAAGGAATTAGAGAAAGAACACTACGACAAAAAGCAAAATGAGGTCACCTTTCAGGTAGGTGATAAGGTTCTCTTGCGCAATGACGCATTGCGAAGAGGAAAATCCAGAAAGCTAAGCCCACCATTCGAAGGTCCGTACGAAATAGTAGATGTTTCAGGGGTGAACTGCACCCTACAGATGAACAAGAAAGGAAAACGGGTGAAAGTACATAAGAACCGTTTGAAATTGTACTTGTAGAAACGAGAACTGGGAAGCGAATGGTAACACACATCCTGTCTTTACCTTGCAGGTAGACAGCAGATATGGCGCGAATGCTAGAATTGTTGTCCATCGTAGTAGCAGTGATAGTCGTGACGTCACACCGCTACAGAATAGCCGGAGAAGTACTGGATGTCAAGGTGACACCATATGAGAGTACTCCAGGGGCATACTTCGACAATCAGGGTGAAATACAGTTATACCATACGGAATGGACATTAGTTACCTATGTAAACCTGAATAAATTAAGTGATGTATTTTCAAATGTCAAGAGACACATACACTAGACTCAATTAATATGTACACAGTTAGAAAGAAGTACTAACCTAACATGTCAACAGGATGTTAAAATGCTAAGTGCACAATTAGATAGAATTAGGGAATCGAAGGAATTAATTACGAGGATTACTAAACCAATAGGGGAAACGGATAACACTAGGCGAAAAAGAGGCCTAATTAACGCAGTAGGTTCCATCGCAAAGGCATTAATTGGAACATTAAGTCAAGAGGATGCCGATAAATATGAGTCAAAAATTAGTGAGTTAGAGCAGGAACAGCTTTCAATTATGAAAATTGCAAAAGACCAGATGATAGTAGTAAAATCAACATTGCAATCTATGAACAGCACCATTTACGATGTCACAGCCAATGAGCAGAAATTAACTCAAAACATTGCAGAAATTAGATCTTATCTTGCCAATAGCACGCTTCAGATTACAGAAGCACTTAAACAAGTAGAATTAGAAAACTCAGTGAATAGGCATTTAATTGAGATTGAAGGCCTTCTCATACAACTGTATGAGCGTTACAGTGTTGTATTATCAGGTATAATGAATGCTCAGGTAGGAGTCATTCAGGTGCAAATAATTTCACCAGATGATATTATTAAAGGTTATAAGAAAGCTCAGGGAGATTTCCCTAAAGGATTGTCCTTGCCATTTGATTTAAAATCAGCTTACGGCTACTTGATTTACAAGGTAGCCACAGTGGAAGTGTTCGCTAACAAAAATTATCTAGTGTACGTCATCAAGACACCCCTTACAGATAGAGTAACTTATACATTGTATCACATGATTCCATTCCCCACATATATGAAGAGTAATCCACACCATTTTGTTTATATTCAAGAGACCAAGGACTATATCCTTATGGACAAGGAGAAACAAACTTATGTTCAATTAGACAAGGATCAGGTAAATCAATGTAAGGTAGTAACACCCAGTTGGAAACTATGTCGTGTTAAATTCCCTATTAATACAGTGTACACTCAAAAGAGTTGTGCAGTCCAGCTTATCTTAGGAGTTAGTCAGATTCCAGATTATTGTGATAAAAGAATACTTCCCGTTCAACAGCTCATGTGGATAATTATCAGAGCTAACAGATATATATACGTATCCCCAGAAGAAGTTAAAGTAACATGTATGTGTAAGGATACCACCAGTGATATCAGATTAACAGGCACTGGTATTCTTGTTTTAAGTGCAGGTTGCACAGTGTATGGGCCACATAGTAAAATACAAGGTGTAGGTGAAGTGAACACTACACAAAGTAAAGACTTTGTACCAGAAGTCACACTTGATTATGACTGTTGTGAACAAATAGGTAGTGAAATCAAGTTAGAACAGATACCCGAAATGAATAAGTTGTCCTTAAATAATTTGCTAAATCACATTAACGATTTACAATGGGCTACCCATAAGACACAAGAAGTGGAAGATATGGTGAGACAAAAAGAAGAAGAACTGCAAAGACAAATGGTCTATCAGCATATTAATGTATACAGATATATTGTGTGGATAGTTGTTGGTATCACAAGTTTAATTTTAATTTGTTATTGTTGTAATTGTTGCTGTCCGAAACTAGGGTTTCCAGCAAAGAGATGGTTTAATGATGCACGGGCTCATTGCCCTAATATATGTATAAAACAAACGGTAATCACGAAGGGAGATAAGGTTAAGACTTCAGATGAGGATTTAACTATATTCCAACGTCCCAGGCGGATCCGGGGACGCTCGGAAATGTCTGCGGAGATCATGGAATTACACTCCAGGCCTGCTGGGGGACGCCCTAGTACGCCTGTGAGATCTATAGAAGCAATAGAAATGATGCAAGTGATAATCAGAGTAGAGAACAACCTTCCCCTTCACCACAGGGTCGCCGATCGTTACGCACAAGTAACATCAGAGTATAAATAGTGTAGGACAGAAATGGACGCAACGTATGGTTGCATCCATTTCTTCCCTAAGGGGGGAGATGTCGTGCACCGACCTCCCACGGACTCGAACCGGCGGACTGCCAGGTGGAAGGCAGCCGGGGTTAGCAGCCGAGTCTTGAGCTCAAGGTGTCAGAGGAGATTAATTAGTGTTAGAATGATAATCAAAGACAGGAGACACCTTGTAGCATTAATGTAATTGAATAATAATTATAGGCAGATTTAGTTACTGTAAGAAAAGGGAAACATTTCAAGAAGTTACATGTAGTGGAGAGAGCTTGCGAAGTGCGCTTACACAAGAGTTGACTAAGAGCGGGGACTTGTTGATCACAACAAGTTATTTACTGTGTACCGACAAACAGAGGTAGTATGTCGGCGAGCCAGGCGGCCGCCGAAGCCGACAAAGAAATAAAGCCCAGTGCAAGGCCATTCAGGGTCAGTACAGATGCACTAGGGAAACAAGGAAAGATGACGATAAAGTAAGACAGTAGTGCCTAGGTAGCAGCACTTACTGTGACAACTATTGAGAATAGCCATTTGAGGGCGCTAGTGACTGGATGATCAGTTTAGCAATGCCCGTAAGACCCAAGGAGGTAGGGATAGAACTTTGAGTTCAGGAGCGGAGATATAACCCCTGGCCAAGATGGCGCGGGGCCTTCTTCCAGCCAGTAGTTCGTACTAGTCAGAACGATATTCTGTTCGGGCATAGCCCAAGTGCCGCAGGGCAAGATTCAGATAGACGCGTAGTAGAACAGTAGGCGCGTGAAACAAGCTCGCTCTCTCTATAGATCATTACATTCAGACTTGTAAATATACTGTACATAGTAATTTTAGTGTCCTCAGTAATAAAGGACAGGGAAATAATATCATCTTTTATTTCGGGAGTTGCGGGACGAGTCATACCTACAAATTACCTCCCTACATTCCGCTCGGCAGGTCAGGTAATACTTCAACATCCAACGGCCTGGTGACCAACCTACGAGATCGTCTCACAGGACAGGTAGGTCACGACAGAGCCATGGCTTTTTAGTATCGCTCAGAGCAAAAGTTTAGCTGCCCGCCAATGTCCATTGTCACAATTAGAATTAAAGAAGGTTCAACCTATTCAATACAAAGTGTGTTGTACAAGGTGTTCACAACATGTTATTTATTATTACTAGTACCGGTTTTGACACTACACAATTTAAAAAAGATTTGTTGTATTTAAAAAAATTATATTTCTGTTCATTACTGTATTTTAAATGGTGTGGATAAGTGTAAGAGAGGGCCTAGAACCCTAACTTTGCTACGAATTTTAACAATATGGCAGTGTTAATTTGTAATTCTCACAAATCACGTAATAAACCATGACTGTGTAGTGCCAGCGTGCCAGATTAACAGTAACTGTAAGACGTCGTATCGGCAAGTAGGGTCCCTAAACTGTACGGTTAGTGACACTGAATCAAACTCAACAGTTAGAACAGTGATTTTTAGTTAATCACTACCTCCAGTATTAACAGGGGAGAGAGAGTAAGATTGTACATGCCAGGGACTACAGATAGCGAGTGACAGGGTAGAACAAACCGTATGAAGAGAGCCGTTAGTACACTTAATTTTTGCTTATGTTGACAGCCTGGTTCTTCCCCATGAGAGAAAAATGGTATAATGCAAGGCATGTCCATAGTAGCTGCTAGATAGCAGGCAAATGCAGGTGTTGGTTATGTGAATGATGTTGATCAACGAAATATCACTGTAATGTTTGTCACAAGTGGAAGATAGTAATTGATTTTACTCAAATAAAATCTCAAATCGGAGGTTGATTAAGAAATACCATGGTTACTAGCGAGAAATATGTATACGTACTTACAGGCTGTAAAAGGGACTCCATTATGTTGCATTCCGCTGCTCGCGCCGTCTTTTGTTTCTTTTTTGAGGTCCAGGGCTGGCACCGATGAATGGGAGTGCTATGTCTGTGAATTCTCTTTCTTTTTTATTTTTTCCCCATATGTCCAGCGCGGGTATTTTGTTGAAAGAAAAATAGCATGATTCCTAGACCAATACATACATATATATATTTTAAAAGGAAAATAGCATGATCCCTGGACCAATAAATTGTTTAATGAATCAGTTAGGGCACATGAAGTGACAGCCCTTCAAATTACATTGAATGAGAAAAATCAATAAAACGTCACCAAAGAACTGAGCAAAGACATCACACACGACAGTGTTAGACAAACAAAACACTTACGGAAGCGCTATGACATAGCAGAAATAGTAGTTGTAAGGCAGTAAAGTATGTATTCTCTAAAATAAAATATTTCAGATTATTTCTTAATCAACCTCTGATTTGAGACTTTATTTGAGTAAACAATTATTTTCTTCCATTTGTAACAAATATTACAGTGATATTTCGTGGATCAACATCATTCACATAACCACAGGTGTTGCATCTAGTGGCAAGGATGAACATTCCTTGAAATATCACTCAAATTTCAGTGAACGAAACACAATTGAAATAGGGACCAAGGTATATCATTTGAAAGTTCAAACCTTACACCACAAGAAGAAATAAGTTGAAATGCAAACAGGTTAGATTGTAACCACTAGATACCAGTGCAGTACACGCCACATGTATTGCGCTAACACAGCTAGTCACTCCAATGGCTGTGATGCTCATTGCGTGGCGAAAACAGGTTGACACTCCACGCTGGCCAGTTAAAAATCATCCATGCGTTGCCCAACATAGGTTTACTCTGCCATAAAAATTGATGTGCAGCTAACCTAAATGATATCAAATTAAAATGCCTACACACTGTAGGTGAAGCCTCTAACTCTCTTGCCTTCCAGGCCTTTCTCAAGCGGTTCTCCTTCTGCTGTGTGGCCTGTTCTCTATAAGTGACCAAACCTTGATGTAGCAACAATTTCACATAGAGGCTGTTTCATTTGGATTTCCTGGTGCATCTCTTTTTATTTTGGATCTTGGGCCCTCCCTGGACATAGCTGCAGTGTCTGCAGTGAGCCTGAAACCCTAGCTCATGTTCTTGGTTTATGTCCACAGGGAAACTTGCTTAGGAATGTTAGGCACAACAGAATAAGATCTAGAATTGCAGCGGCATTCTCCCAGAAAGGTTATGAGGTACATGAAGAGCAACCAGAGAATTGACATAATCGCAGATGACCGAGAAAAGGGCTTTGCATATATTCTGGAATCCACTATTAAATGTGAGGTCCACTCAAGTCAGCCAGCAGAGGTAGACACAGAGAAGGGAGCCACCTATGAACCAACCATCAGCTACTTCAAAGAATCATACAATGTCTGCTGTATAAGGGTTGTAGGACTTTTCATCAAAGCAAGAGGAACCATAGCAAAATTCTTAATTGAGTTCTTCAAAAGTCTGGGCATTCTCAAGATTCTGTGATTTAGCCGTCTTGGCCATTAAAGGCTCCGTCCAAATTGTAGAAATCACCTCTATAGTACTGCATACAAGAAGGATTAAATCCAGAAAACTCTTTGTTTTTAAACATACATTCAATATTTAAGTGTCAGATTTAGGCAGCCTATCATTGTAGGAAGTGCAAATAAATAAATAAATAAATAAATAAAATAAACTTGTACTGTTCTGTGCGTTAACCTCAGAAACTTCTTTTTTGCAGCTTGGAGCCTACTACAGTATTATCTCTGCAGTGGCTCCATGGTTAAATAGTTAGCGTGCTGGCCTTTGGTTGCAGGGGTCCCGGGTTCGATTCCCGGCAGGGTCGGGAATTTTAAACATCATTGGTTAATTTCACTGGCATGGGGGCTGGGGGTATGTGTCGTCTTCATCATCATTTCACCCTCATCACGACGAGCAGGTCGCCTACGTACGTTAAATCAAAAGACCTGCATCTGGCAAGCCAAACATGTCCTCGGACACTCCCTTCACTAAAAGCCATTTCATTTCATCTCTGCTGTAAACGGTACAAGTTTCCAGGCTAGTGTTATTATCAGTAACAAGTAGGCCAGATAAAGGGCTCTTTTGGCTCTTGTAGGAATTTGTTGATACTGAAGAGATTCCCGATTTGATAGTAAAACTGTGCACTTTTTTGAAGCCTGTTGGTGATTTCAGTAGATGGTCTCTTGTTTCTACTCTCACTTGTTACCTGAAACATGGTCTATTTTATGGTGTATGGTAGGGGGTTACCAAAAACAAAAGGAGTTAACCCAACCTGAAATAATAAAAATGAGATTATTTGGAATTCGTTGTAATTTCATTGTCACTTGCACAAAAGAGTGAAATCAAGCAGTTTTCCTGTGCTTACAGTTCAGTCATTCTCTCTCAACAATTGTTTGGTACGGACCTCATATTTTTATGAACTTCTTTGTTCAAAATGAACAGTTATTTATTTTCCCTCCTGCAAACCGCTGGGTGAAAAACCACAATGGCCCTTGTAACATGGAGTGGAGAGATGTGCTGAAAATGGCATGTAACGTTGCACCTGTAAGAGCTGTACCGGTACCGGGGAGGTCCCTTGATGGTAACCGCTGCAGAAGATGCGGTGAGACTGAAACATTACCTCACATCTTGGGTTCCTGTGCCTTCGGTGAAGCTCTTCAGAATCACAACATCAGATCGTCCATAGCACAGACGCTCCATGAAAAAGGATTTCAAGTGTATGGGAAAGAAATTTAAAGTGTATTAATCGAGACATCAGTTGCAGAAAAAATATGCACTATCATGGTTGCAATTCCTCCATATGTCATCTTAAAAAACAAAAAGAGAATGCCAAAATGCAATATTCCTTGTGAGATACATGTAGCCTACATGACAAGAAAACGGCTGGATGGACAGTGAACTTGTGAAAGACTGGGTAAAAACGGTATGAAAAACCTCCCTGGTGCTCTATTTCACGTACCTTCCATATTATTGGTGGACAGCTTTAGGGGACATCTCATACAAGAGGTAAAGTATTCTGCTTCTGAAGGGTAGAACAGACATGGTAGTAATTCCAGGTGGATTGACATCTGTTCTACAACCTCTAGACGTGTCAATTGGAACAAACATTTAAAGGATCATTTCTGCCATTTTTGTACAGAATGAATGGGAATGGATGAACACATGTTCACTCCAGATGCCAATAAATGTGCCAGTGGGTAGTAGGAAGCTGGAATTTAATTTTGTGTGAAATAGTTATGAAGACTTTCAGAAAAAATGGGAATATCCACTTTGCTGGACGGTCTTTAAGATGATGACTTATGGAGCAACAGAGAATCCCACATCTCTGAATGCAACAACTCATCATCATCATCACCATCATCATCATCATCATCATCATCATCATCATCAGAGAGCAAGGATGAAATATAGAAAGGTAAGTTTGTTCAGCGGTCTTTTTATTACTAGCGTGTGACTTGTATTTTCTTGCAGTGTTCGTAACGTAAATGCAGGTACTACCATATTATCTACTTTTTGCTACTGATTTGTAGGCCATTCCATAGTAGCATATGGCAACTCTGCAAAGGAAATTACGCTAGGCCTATTTTTTTCTGCCTGGTCACCTAGTTGAAACAAGTGCTAAAAAGCTGTAGACCTACCAATAAACTAAAAACATATCAATTTGAGAACTAGCTGGCTGTATTTTCTGTGTATATAATATTGCAGCAATGGAAAACAGACAACCTACCATAAATATGTACGGCACGCAATGTGATAAAAATGTTGTTTTAATTATTGTTTTTCTTATCTGTAAAAATGTGCAATATTCATACAAAATGGTATTTTCACAGCTATCGTGATGATTTTATTGATTTTTATCTGCATTTTCAGTGTAACTGAAAACCTTTGAGAAAAAATCCATGTAATTTACACAGCTAATTTATATTTTAAGACAAAGAATTTGGTCAAAAGAGTGTGAAAATACAGTATTGCCCTCTCCTCTTGGTAGAACCTACACCCTGCTTGACCCTTAAGCATCAAATACATTCTTTGTTTCTCTATGAGTGTTTTTTCCTTCTTCTTCATGTTCCAGAAGGGAGAAGAGAGCCAGGAGTCGAAAGAGGATCCTTCCTATGTGTATGACTTATACTATGGTGTCGCTGGAGACTTCATGGTCTTGGATCATTTAGTAGACATTCATCCACTGCCACAACCTGTGGACTTCAGTACATTGAGAGGACCAGGTGAAGATGATTCTGAAGTAGAGTTGGAAGAGGATGAAGATTCTAACGATGAGAACAACTGGCGCAACGACTATCCTGATTCAGATCACAGGTAGAATATTTATGTTTCTTCTTTGCAGTTATGGAAGGAATTATTTTCTGGGCTTGTAGGTCATGGTGAAATAGGGTTAATAGGAGCTGTCTACATCTGTCCTGCTGTACAGGAGCAAATTAACTGATTGTGTTGGATGCTCTTTTGGACATATGGAGTAAGGACGATATGTGTACCCATGATCAGGATATGGGTGCTCCTGAGACCCACAAAAGACAAGCACCATCCTTACACCGAGGCAAGAGTCTACAGGATCCCATGCTGTGACAAAGTCTATATGGGTATGACAAAATGCAGTATTGCCACTAGACTCGAGGAACATGACCGATACAGGTGACTAGGACAGACTGAGGTGTCATCTGTAGCTGGACACACTGTACTGGAAGCCAAGAAATATGCAAAATTTAGTGGTAAAATTTTCTGACATTTTTTATTTAGATTTTTAACCTCAAAAAGTAGGAGATAAGGTGGGGGGAATTATGCAAATTTAAGTTTGAATCTATAATATGGATCAAATTCCACCAGGTTTTTTGGTATGCTCCTTCGTCAGTGGCTGGCATAATGTCCTCATTTGAAGAGAAGGGTTGTTTCTCTTCATGAATCTACACAGCCACCCTCTGCTTGTCTTAAACTGTGAGATTCATCTATTGCTTTTCTTTGCAGTCTCCAGTGCCTTTAAGTGTAGCATTTCATGCAAAACTGTTAAGTCGTAATTTCTTAGTTCTTTTTCGCTGAGCCAGTTGTCTGTATTGGGTAACATAATTGTGAGCTTGCATTCGGAAGATGGGGCTTGAATCCCACTGTCGGCAGCCCTTTCAGATTTGTTAGGATTAGAGTTTGTGATTTTTAGCATTTGCGATAAATGCGAAATATGCCAAAACTTTGTCATTGTATGTGCCTTCATCTTATATGACCCGTACGGGTGGTTTTTAGCAATTTGGAATTCGCGATAAAGTGCGAAATTGGTTCAAAATGCGAAATTATACAATTTATGCGAAATAGATGCGAAACTCTCAGTTTTATACAAAATAAACATATATTTTTAAAAACTATTAATTTTTCTTAAAAATAAGATATAAATGTTGTTATTTATTTCAGGAGAAATAATTATTACGGCGCCCATTGCAATCGTAAAGCGGTAACATGCTTTGACGGACACTTCCGTCTTGGTGCACGGAACATCTATAAGTTCATTATCGCAGTTAGCTGGTCGGAGAGATTTATTCTCTTTGTTTTGCAGCCTAATCGATTGATGTCAGATGATACCTGAAGCTATTTTCTCTGTGTAAATAGTAACTCTGAGTTGAAATACGGAAAATAAAAAGCACCTCATTTTGCCGTTCGTTGTAAACAATCATGGCGGCATCCAAGCGCGGCATGGATGAGTTTATTCGTAACTGGCTTGAAAATAGTGATGTTGAAAGTGGAAGAGATTCTCTGGAGAGTGAAAATACTTCTTCAAATGACAGTGATGGAAGTGATTCCGATTTCAGTTCCGAGATGATAGTGCCAGTTGAAACTACGTGACAAAACCAGAATGCAACAAGAGCGAGTTAGAAGTCTAGTTTTCCTTTTTTTTTTCTTTTTTGCTAGTTGCTTTACGTCGCACCGACACAGATAGGTCTTACGGCGACGATGGGACAGGAAAGGCCTAGGAATGGGAAGGAAGCGGCCGTGGCCTTAATTACGGTACAGTCCCAGCACTTGCCTGGTGTGAAAATGGGAAACCACGGAAAATCATCTTCAGGGCTGCCGACAGTGGGGTTCGAACCCACTATCTCCTTGATGCGAGCTCACAGCTGCGCGCTCCTAACCGCACAGCCAACTCGCCCGTTGAGAAGTCTAGTAAAATGATACTTGGAATTATGATCTTATTGACAATAAGCCTCTTTCTGTAACATGTAAACCAGTGTTTGAAATTCACTCTATAGTGAGGAGGGGGTTGGGTAATAATCCGAAAGAAATGGACTTAGGGAATTAATTTCTAACCCCACAGTTCTGGGATCACGTTACTAAGGAAACCAGTGCCTATGCCTCTACATTTCTTGCTAATTTATCTGCTTCCGTTGAAACCAGTAATACTTACGAACAAAAACATTGGTTTCCTGTTACTATAGATGAGCTAAAAGCTCACTTTGCTTTCTGTATTCTTATGTAGCCTATGTGATTAATCAAATTTATGTTAAAGTGACGAAAAAATAAATAGTATGTAAGGGAATATTTTCTTTCACAAGTAATGGAAAGCCAAAGGTTTAAATCATTCAATGTGTGGAATTTCTTTCACTGGCTAAAGAGCACTGCAAAGACCAGTCAATCAAACAGCAAATACACTTTCAAGCACCACGTTCATTCTCTTTGTGTGTTGACCCTTGATCTTAGTCGGTTATTCTTGACATTGGTGTTGAGTAGTAGTTCTGTTTAAAAGTATGGTAGCGATTTATTTTATTGTCTGTTAGTCATGGGTAGAAGCGAAGTGATGATCAAACAGCATGCCGAAAGGCACAAATCGGGACATTTTAATGTAAGGATACAGATGGCCTATATTGATGTGCCGACTCTGCAATCAAGAACTTGAAGAAGAAGAAAAATATTTTGCAGGCTTTCCTTTGCCTTGGCAGCACTTCTGTGCATTTGGGCCTCTACGAACAGTGTCGATGTAGAGTTTTTTTTTTTTTTTTTAGCAAGTACAACATAATTGTAACTGATAGGCGGTCTCAAATGAAGGAGGACACCTTTTAAATAATTGGTATGTTGTACTTAAATCATCATTGAAATTCCTCTTCCTTGTAGGTGTGTTGTACTGTGATAAATAAATACGTTCAGAATAGTATTTTTCACTTTGAAATTGTGTTTGTAAATTTGAAAATAAGCATATTCCTGTGTGTTCGTTAATACTTCTTGCAGTCTTATGTTGATGTTTGTCTTATTTTCCATAGTGAATTCAAAACTGCATGACGAGCAATGTGTGATTAAACAGTATGATTTTACTCCCAACTGTTGTGTGTGCAGTTTAGTAAATTATGCCTATTTTAACCAATTTGCTACAAAATGCTAAATTTGAGAAGTTTAGTTGCTACAAAACGCTAAATTTGAAAATCAAAACGCTAAATCACTGATTTTTAAATGCTATAAACCACGAACTCCAGTTAGGATGAATACAGCAATAGAGAACGGTGTGCATGTGTAGAGATCGTCACCTCAGCGTCTCTGAAAACCATAAAAGTAGGTAGTGGGATGTAAAACCAATAACATTATTATTATTATTATTATTATTATTATTATTATTATTATTATTATTATTATTATTATTATTATTATGTATAGTACATATGTGTGACTATATCTAGTGTATGTAACATACTTAATGACTGAATAAATTCTATTCTCTTTTATTCTATAATTAGGTTCTATATCTTTCTCTTTCACAGTGTGAATGAAGAAGACAAGGAACTGGCTCTGGAAATGGATGGCATTCAAATAGGTAAAGTATTTTTGAATTATCGCAATAAATATTATTAGGGCTACTAGACTGTAGTCACATTTTTGAGACATGTCAATCTTTACTTCGTATATTGTTGGCAGTGATTTTTATCAGATGTCAACTTTGAAGGGTCAGTTACGTCCCCTGCATATCTAACATACAGCTTTCAAAACAAGGAATAATAATTAATTGTATAGCCTCACCAACTGTGTGTAGGCAGTTTGATTTGATTAAAAGTTAGAAACTTCATTGTGTTCCGTATTGAACTGGGATTACAGTAAACTAAAAATGTTAAGGGCCCACCTTTTCATACAATGACAGTTTATTGATGCGAGTTAGATCACATGTTTATACAACATTGGTACTAGTTTCGACGCTCATTGTGCGTCATCATCAGCAAATTAATCAATTGGACAAGTCATAACTCATCAAAAAACAATATAAAACACATGACAGCACCTACAATGACAAAAATATTAAGTTGTAGTAAGTTAAAATATAAAACACATGACAGCACCTACAATTACAAATGTTAAACTGTAACAAGTTAAAATATAAAGCACATGACAGCACCTGCAATGAAACACATGACAGCACCTACAATGACAAATGTTAAATTGTAACAAGTTGAGAGTATGGTCCGTCTGGCATAAAGTAGAATTCTATAAAATCTGAGAAAATAACTCGGTTGTTAAGTCTTGATACACAAAGAAATAGTCCAGCTTGAGGCATATAGATCATAAGGTGTATCCTTAGTCTTGTTAAAAAGAAACTGTGAAACATGTGTTATTCATGGGAAGAATAAATCTTATTCTCTTAACCTGTTGTAATCAACAGGCTAAACTTAGGTGGTTCCGAAGCAAACGTCATGGACATGGTTATGTTTCCCAGTTCTATATGGAATCCGCTACTTTAAGATCAAGTTACACGCTCACAAGGATGATATAAGCACCTTTTCTATCCGCTAGCACACCCTGAGGCTAGTATAAGTACATAATCACTTCGGAACACGGCCGGTCAAGCAGCTGTCAATCAAGAATTATTAACGGTACCTTACCCTTCAGATTGTCAGATGACAATTCAGTGAATATTTTAGCACTCTTGAGAAGAAAGCGAAAGACCAAAAGGACAGCTGCAACAAAATTCTGTACAGCAATAAATAGCGCAACTTATGATGATCTCTCAGAATACAAATATAATCGCATCAGACTCCAAGATGTTTTCGATCGACTTGCAAGAAATCAGCTTCATTTTCTGTATCAAATCATATTTACAGAGACTTATAACAATAAAAATCTCCTACCATTTTGATACTTACATTTGCATTTTAGCAAATTAATTAATTACATACAGTACATGCTTCATTTTTTTTAGAACATCTTCAGCTGTTACATAGCTTAGGTGAATCACTAAATATTTTAAGTACATTATAATCAGGTACCTTGTTCTTCTTAAATACTATTTAAATATAAATTGAATTAAAATGAAGTTAAAAACAATGTGGCGGTTATATGGGTTAGTGAAATGAGACCGAAAGGATATACTTATAGTTAGCCTATTTTAAAAACTATTTCTATTCATTTGAATAGTTGTTGTTAAAAAGTTTCCAGTACTATTTCAATAAAATATTTTGCTTGTCTTCCAGTAAAAAGTATTTGATAAAATGTATGACACTTTGACACTGTTCTAAATATTGTTGAGTGTTCACTTCTTTCATTCCCTCCAAGGTGGCTGCTATTTGTTTTTGAATATGCTTAATATATCTTAAATTAGGTTAATTGCAGAACCTTGAAGCTGATTGCTGTTTTCTAATAATAAAGGAGCTTCCCCATATTCTGAAATTAAATAAAAATAAATAAAATGGGGGATTTGCTTTTTGATGAAAAATGTATTTGTACAAGGAAACTTAGTATATAAAAATGGTTTCATACCTTGCTGTTGTCAAAATCCATTCCTACTGTGACCTTGGAGAAGCTACATTTCAAGCAGCTTTCCGTCTTGCGATGTGTGTGTTCTAATGCTTGCTCCACCTTTGGGGGAGGCAAGGCTGTGGAGAGGGGAGGAGGCGCGTCGCTTACAGTCACAGTTTCGGCTTTAGAAGGGATAGGGGGAGTGGATGTACAAGATGACGAAAGCTTGCTCATTTTCTTCCTTTTTTTATCTGTGTTATTTATTTTGCCTAATGTTTCAAGATTTGATAATATCCCTTCGAATAAAGGGTTCCTGTCATCAATTATATCATTCAGGTTATTGTCCTGATTACTTTTTTGTTCCAAATAAATAATAAATTTTCTAATGTATTTAGAAGAGCTCCTTTGTTTATTTTGCGTAATATTGTCAAATCCTGCTCTATAGTTGTGAACTGATGTCCGGTTGTACTCATATGTTGGCCCATCGCGGAAATTTTTTTGTGCCTTCAGCATTGACATGTTCTAAGTATCTTACCGTAAAACTGTGGCCTGTTTGCCCGACATAAGTATTTTCACATTGATGACATTTCAATTTGTAAACTCCTGATTCTGAATGTTTGTTTTTTTCCTAGGGAATTGACACTATTGTAATTAAATAATTTTTGCTTTGTGTTATTACTGGTTGAATATGCGATCTTATAGTTATGTTTTCTAAACAAATTCGTTATTGTATATAAATTAGGATTGTTGAATGTAAACTTGGTGTATTTATATTTCTTCTTTATTTCGGGTGTTAGATTAGTGTGAAACTTCTGTTTGAATTTTCTGATTATTTTGTTTATCATATTTAGTCCAAAGCTGTTGTATTGGGCTTGTTTACAGATAAAGAGCAGTTCTTTTTCTTGTTCCGTGTGGGTATGTTAAATGCTCTATATATGTAACTGTAGTAAGCCGATCCGGATGCAATGAGTAATTCTTTATTGTGATAGGAGTAAAAGTGGGTTTTCTGTGTATCTTAAAAACAAACTCTTCCTTATCCCATCTTATGTCTTAAAAATTGATGGAACCTTCTTTTTCTTCTACTGTAAACTTTACTCTAGAATGTGTCTGTCTGTCTGTCTGTCTGTCTGTCTGGTCATCAGCCCAGAGGCTGGTTGGATCCTCAAATAGCACCACCAAAGGTTATGCGGTTATAAGGAAACCCCAAAAACCAATGGCAGCACCAAAATGAGGCGTACTAGGCAAGATGAGGAGTGAGGTAGTTTGCCATTGCTTTCCTCACTGGGTCAGAAAGTACTATTGCAGCACGACTGACCCTATGAACAGCACCTTTCATAACACTCAGATGCACTAGTCATGCTCTGAATGAAATTACTCAGCACTACCCATACCCCAGCAACTTCCATATTGTCACAGCCATGGATGTTGACTGGGACTTCGGTGGAAGCTACACTTTACTCTGGCGTGTGCCAAGAGATGGAGGCAAAAGTACTGTATCCATCAAGAAATGACAGCAGGCAGCTCTAGAATGTAATTAATTTAATTTATTGAAGATATTATCACTGTTGTTCACTCTATGATCTATTACTACAAAAGTGTCGTTTACGAAGCGTATCCATAAATCGAGACCCTCTATTCATCCTATTATTTTGGTATGTTCGAGATAGTCTAGATAAATATTGGCTAAAATGCCAGAAGCGGGAGCTTAGAAAACGGCAATCAGCTTCAAGGTTCCGCAGTTAACCTAATTTAAGATATATTAAGCATATTCAAAAACAAATAGCAGCCACCTTGGAGGGAATGAAAGAAGTGAACACTCAACAATATTTAGAACAGTCTCGAAGTGTCATACATTTTATCAAAAACTTTTTACTGGAAGACAAGCAAAATATTTTATTGAAATAGTGCTGGAAACTTTTTAACAACAACTATTCAAATGAATAGAAATAGTTTTTAAAATAGGCTAACTATAAGTGTATCCATTCTGCCTCATTTCACTAACCCATTTAACCACCACATTGTTTTTAATTTCAATTTTATTCAATTTATATTTAAACAGTATTTAAGAAGAACAAGGTACCTGATTATAATGTACTTAAAATATTTAGTGATTCACCTAAGCTATGTAACAGCTGAAGATGTTCTAAAAAAGAACAAAACATGTACTGTATGTAATTAATTAATTTGCTAAAATGCAAATGTAAGTATCAAAAAGGTGGAAGATTTTTATTGTTATAAGTCTCTGCGACTTACCGCTGTCGATGATGCCTTACAGGAAATGTTAACAGACGCTGAATACGAGGCCGATATTGGGAAACGTAAAGGATACGTAGACATCGCGAAAAGTGCCATTCTAGAAGCATCACAGGCCATCGAAAAAGAAAAATCTACTTGTCAGGACCTGTTATGCACATAGTATAACTGTAGGATGCTAATTAGTTTATAATATCATCTATTCAGTACATTAAATTTTTTTTAAACAATTAGGAATTTATCTTTATTTCCACATGAGACATGTTTTGCCTTTCATTGAAGGCATCAGCAGTCACAGTACTACCTCAAGGCATAAATCAGCTACCTGATTTGTAATTAAATTGTAATAACTAAGAAATAATATTGACATATCACAGTAGGGATAGTCAATGAGAAAAACAATGTTCATAGATAATATGGATACCCACATATCAGCCGTTGGCTGTAAATTAACACTTGTGAAGGATAACAGCGTCAAAATGTTTGGGGATGTCTTACAAAGGTTAACTTAACATATTTACATGGGGGCACTCTAAGCGAAAGATAAGTGACTGGTACCAATCGGTAAGACCACAGGGTATTTAACAGTGTCCAGCAGCAGTGGTCCATATGGAATATTGACAATACAGTATCAGAAATGTTAGGAAAATGTTACTAAATTTCAATGAGAAAGCAATGTTCATTAATAATACAGAGTTAAAAAGGATTATATTAACATATTTAGACTGCCCCTATGTAACCCACTCTTTGCAACGCACTCTTCTAACGGCTGGTCAGCGCGAGCGGGAGCAGAGTGAACACCCACCCACCTTCAATGCATGTTTCCGTAAGCCAAGGCCATACCATCACCATTCTACATCAACAATAGTTGACGGCAGTTACAACTGCATAAGCATAATGAAGGATGTTCCCCCAGCTCTTCAACCAATCTAAATCTACCAATAAGTTTATTCCATACTATCCTAAAACACTGCAAGATTATGTAAACTAAAACCAGCAATTTCTAAATGTTTCATTGTCAAACGCATTTCATTTCAACTATGTCATAGTTGATTGAAACAGGACCGACAATTAAGTTCTGTGTTCCACAAACACACGGCAATAATTTTAAATCAGATCCAAGAATTTTCTTAAAACACCAAGCATTTCAAGCCAATGTATAATTTCAGCTGATTCAGGCATCCAAGTAGATGAAAGGTCCAACAAGTCTATTCCGCATCTCCAAACACGTGCAGTGTTTTAGCCCAGATCCAAGAACTTTCATAAATTACCAAACGTTTCATGTGATTGTGTGGTATAATTGGTCATTAAGTTTTGTTTCAAAAGGTTCACATGTTTTCAGATGACTGAGGCAAGACTGATAGATAAGTCTATGCCAAATTATACAAAAATACGACAGTATTTTACCAAGAAATGTATAACTTTCGGTGAGTGTGTATATTCTCAACTAAGATAGTGCATTTGTTTCCAGTAGAATGTAACAAGACCAACAAGTCTATTCCATGTTCCACGAACACACAACAATTTTTAAACCAAAACCAAGAACTTTTTAAGTGCCAAGTAGTTTATGTCTTTGTACATTTCAATGTATATATATTTCATCCAATTTAATCAGATAGAAACAAGACTATCAAGTGCAAGAAGTTTTTAAAGTGCCATGTGTTTCATATCATAAGTGTTTCATGTCATATTTGTGTATATTTTCAACCAATGCATATGTTTCCAGTATTCCGTGCTCCATGAACACACAACAGTTTAAGCCAGAACTAAGAACTTTTTTAAGTCCCAAGTATTGCTTAACATGTGTACGTTACAATTCAAGGTAATGTTTTACAAACCATTGATGTGTTTTCAGGCAATCGCCATTATGTATATAATTTTTTATTATGATGTCATGTCAACCAATCGAACTGTATGTAGGCAACCTAATGATGATTGTTATCAGATTCCCCTTGATTTGATATTCAACAAGAACTAATAATGACTCCAAGGGAGTCGAAACCGGTCTTCGCCCAATAAATTAAATATATTTTACAATGTGTTGAATGGTGGAATATCCCTCAAACTCCATCCTATTAGTTATACGTCAACATGGAAATGAAGATCATAACCTACGATAGATATTACTTCCTCGCTACAGAAACACTGACTGCACATGTTTTATACATATTGACATGTACTCAGGAGAATAGGTATGGGGTTATCTGCCTTTCAATACACTAGTAGTAAAATGACAAAAAGATTTTTAGACCATTTTACAAACCCAACCTGGGGTCATCCTCAGCCTTAAAATTCTAAATTTGAGCAAGTTATACAATGTATGTACAATCATTAAAATCCCCTACAGTACGCATTATTACAACACATAAAACACACATTCAGATCTATAACAATAAAAATTACACTTAAAATACCAGATGTGGATTTTAAATAAAAGTTTTGGTAAATTGACTGCTTGTAAATGAATTCTGTTGGACTGGAAGTCTGAAGTTTTCTTGCGGATTATTATACTGTTAAATTACTTACATTAATAGAACACGACAACCAATCTCCACAAGACAATGTGTATCAATTTAGAAGGGTAAACAATGTCCATTTAATCCCTTTTGGCTTCAGGTCAGATATTACAAGATATTAGAATCATTCCGTATTGACGGTTTTTACTTCAGTTGAATAGGAGGACACATTAAATTTTCCTTTGTAAAGCACTAAATGACCTTTTAAATGCATTTAATTATGAAGAAGGTATAGAACTCCAACACAAAAGTGTAACGAACCTTATTTATAAGAGATCTGTGGACATGACAATAATTTTTTTTATTGATTTTAACCTGTCATCACTATTATTTACTCATCATCATCATCATCATTTCCCTTTATCCAGCTGTAGCCGGGTAGGGGCAAATATGGTTCCTCTCCACTTTCTTCGGTCTTTCCACCACTCCTCCTCCAACACTGTGTCCCAGTCCAGGTTTCTTTCTATAATGCTGCGTTGGATGGTATCCTTCCATCTCAATCGAGGTCGGCCACGGCCTCTCCTTCCTTGGATTTGCATTTCCATCACCTTTTTTGGCATTCTTTCGTCGCTCATTCGCTTTATGTGCCCAAACCATCTTAGTCGGCTCTTCTCTATTCTATCATTCATTTTTTCCACTCCAATTTCTTCCTGGATTTTCTCATTCCTTATTTTGTCTCGTCTACTCTTCTGTATCATACTCCTCAAGAATTTCATTTCGGCTGCCTGTATTCGACTCTCATCCTTCTTTGTCATTGTCCAAGTTTCTGCTCCGTAAGTTGTTATGGGTACATAATACATCTTGTACATAGTATCCTTTGCTTCCATTGGCACATCTTTGTCCCATAACATATTTCTTACACTATGATAGAAACAACTTCCAGCTTGAATCCTTTTACTAATCTCAGCATCCAGTCGAGCATTCTCCATTAATTCACTCCCCAGGTATTTAAACGTTTCCACTACTTCCAGGGACTTGTCTGCAAGTCTAATCTGACCTTTCCCTTCTTTCTCTCCTCTCGTCATAACAAGAGTTTTACTCTTTTCTACACTTATTTTCAATCCACATTCTTCAATCTTCCCATTCACCACATTCAACTGTTCTTGAACCTTCCTGTCGTCTTCTCCCCAAATCACAATATCATCTGCAAATAACATCATGTTCATTTCTCTTCCTCCATATGCTGCTTTTGCTGTTCTCATGATGTCATCCATTACTATTGTAAACAGGATTGGTGATAGAACACTTCCCTGTCTCAGCCCACTAATTATTTTGAACCAACTTGTCCTGCCAACTTGTGTTTGCACGCAACTACAACATTCCTTATACAATGCCATGATCATTTTTATTAATCCCTGTCCAATTCCTTTTTGCACCAGACTGTCCCAAACTTTCGTCCTAGGGACACTGTCATATGCCTTTTCAATATCAATGAATGTCATCACCATATCCTTCCCGTACTCCCAATGCTTTTCCATTAGTTGTCTCATAATGAAAATGGGCTCTATTGTTGATCTTCCACTTCTGAAACCAAACTGATTTTCCTGTATCTGCTTCTCAACCCTCAACCTTATTCTACTTTCCAGTATTCTTTCCATTATCTTAGCAACATGGGATATTAGAGTAATTCCCCTGTAGTTCTTCAAAACTTTCTTATCACCTTTCTTGAAAATTGGGATGATTATTCCTTTTTGCCAATCCTCAGGGACCTCCTTATTCTCCCAGACATTCCTGAGAACCCGATATGTCCACTGCAGGCCTATGTTACTATGTTACTTTAACTATGTTACTTTAACTACATTCTTAGATGAAGTAAAGTTCAATGATTTTTATTTTATCTTACGTTCTCAAGAAGCTGAGGATGGTCACTTGTAGATGGTCCTGCAGATGGTGTATTTTTAATGTAAATACAGTACATTGTAGCATACTTGTAATAAGTTGTATTGATTAGGTGGAATTATCTCCATTATATAATTGTGTGATCCATCAATACGGACATTAAAATAATAAACTACTACACTATGGAGGCGGACACTTCTTAACTAAGAAACACAGATGTACTGCATGACTTTGACACATTCACTGCGCGGGTCGTACGGACAAAACTATTCACAAATTTGTGTGTTGTCAGCGGAGCTGCAGTAAGGTTTGTACCCACTTCAAAGCGGAATCATCGTTCTTCTCTGGCGAATTATGTTGGGGGTCTTCTATGCAGTTTTTGTTTTTTTTTTTCATTTTCTTTGTTAGAAAAGCCAAGAGGGGTCTAATACACGAGTAAATACAAAATGTTATCTCACCCAAACCAGCATGAGTTCTTCAAGTCGTCACTGGGAAGACTTCTCTGAATACTTGTGATGAAACCTTCGTAGCATTCAAAAGTATGGCCCCAAACTGCAAAATTGCTCAAAGCTTTACTATGCATAGGACTTTCTTATGTAATAAATCATGGGATAGCCCATATTTTAAAGAAATTTTGCAAAATGACATAAATCAGTGTGCTCTGACTGATGTTGTTTGTTTTGATGAATCATTAAACAAATTTATTCAAGAACGATAAATGGATATAAGTAAGATTTTGGAATGTAAACCTTCAAAAAAGTTTTTACAAGAGATTGGGATTATTAGGCAGGGTCTGAAAATCAGTGTTGCCAACCCAGAAATATTTTCTCCAATAAGTTTTAAGTTGAAATTCTGCTAAATTCCGAATTAAATCAAAATGACATAAAAGTGTTTTTTGTATAGAGGAAATTAACCTGGCATTCACTGATTTTAGATTAGGAGGAAGCAGATGTGCTGGGCTGAGGTTCTGCCATTTCATATGAAGCCATGGTACCATTCTTTTTCAGAATATCTGATGGCATTTCATGATTACTGAAACACTTGTTCACTCGTTTCAATCCTGTTTATATGGTAAACAACAGTGGTAGATATTCAAGATGTTTTTACTTAATGTATTTGGCCGAGAGCTCATTCAACAACTGCATTGGACCAGTATCCTAACTTTAGCACTCTTTCAGAGCATCCAAAGAAACTTTTTGTAACACTGCTACGTAGTTGACTTTGTGGCACAGCAGCAAGACACACAAGGAAATTTTCAGATCTATTTTGGAAGTAATTTTCATTTTCATCGCAGATTTCATTGTTTTTATTCAGTTTTCAATAAAAGACTTCAATTTCATAGCCAAGGTATATTTTCGGAGATTTATATTTACTAATATTTACTGTCAGTTAATCCCCCTTTTATCTTAGAACAACAATTCTTCTGGTGATCTGGTCTGCAGAGTTCGGCTGGAATGGTTTATTGATTGACCAACATTGTTCTAAAGAGGGTTTCAGAAAAAGTAAGATAAAGCGTAGTAATGATAAGTTTGGCAGTGAAATGCTTTCCATTTGACGTATTACCTGAAAATGGATTATTAACTCTAGCCATTGGGAAAGGACATGGTTTATTACGACTTGAATAGACCACCTTCTTGTGTTTATTTTGCTGCACTTTTTCTTTCGGCATAAAAACACTATCTCAATCACGACACATCCAGCTCATCATGACTCGGTAACGATTGCAACAGCAAACAAATGCTCACTGAGGCTGAAACTGCGAGCCAGAGATGGCGTAGAAAATGAGAGGCATTACTGGCCTTACGTGATGAATCGTATTGCTGGTCGTCATGCTTTTGTTCTGAATCTACAATATGCAGCATAAGCTCAGTTAACAATGGGATTATTGTAAGTTTTATTTCGCAAGTATAGCATGTTTTATTGTAAGTTCTATATTCTTTTTTCTCTTTACGATAAAATATGATATTGTTTCCCCTAAATGGAAAATGTATCTGCCGTTCCAAATTTAGCACAGAATCCACTGAGTTGGCAACACTGCTGCAGATCACTTGTTAGATGGGTGTATTCAGAGGCTCTCCTTACCTTTAGGAAATATTTTGAAAGTCTCAGCGGACGGGCCGAACGTTAACCTCAGTTTTATTCAGATACTCCAAAGTGCTGAACCGAGAGCACAAATCTCTTCTTGATGATAATGGTATGCATGATATGCATAATGGTATGATATGCAGTTTGCAAACAGTAAATGTAGCCATAAAAACTGGGATCTCCAGAACTGATTGAGACATTTTTCACTTTTTCACTCCTCTCTACGGCTTGGCATGTTAATTACACAGAAATAACAACTAGCACGACTTTTCTTTACAAGTTCAATGCAAATTGATGTTGTACTGATCAAGCACTTAAATATTTTATTATTTTGAGAAATTTTTAAAATAAAATATATTGAAAAAAACAACAAAAATCTTCCATACCTTAGAGAAGTTGTAAACAGTTTACTTCTTACTGCAAAATAAAGTGCTTTCGGAAGTATTTTGTCAGTTGTTGAACCTTTCCTCAGAAGATTTCAGAGTCGGAAGCCTGTCAAGAACTTTTGAAAAACCTAATGGTGAGATTTATAAAGTCTGAAAGGTAGCTGAAGCAAGTACTTCTCAAAAATTAAGACTGCAAGATAGTTTCAACCTGATTTCAGTAGAAAATATGGATATTGGTTATGCTGCCAAAAGCTTACTGAAACAGGTTAAGGAAAGAAACCTTGTTTTTAAAAATAAGTTCAAAATCTACATATCACTGTACAAGAAAAAAATCTGAGAAAATCATTTAAAATCACATTTAGCACGAGGCCTCGTGGTCATAGATCCTAAAATGATGTTTCTCAAACCCAGTTTTGCATTAAAAAAGGATTCACGACATTCTTCAAAACCTGCTTAGCCATAACAGTATATGTGATGAGTGTTGAGGTCTTCCTTGCTAATTGAAGAACCTCAGAATACTGCAGAAATCTACAAACAAATTAATGATTTAGTTTGTGAAAAAATGGATAACACAGGATTAGATGAATTTTACTACTACCTTTTAGGAGAAGATATGAGTAGAACAATTGAAAAGAATGTGAGGAACGAGGATCCCAAAGTTGATGCATGAACTGGAGGTTAGATGAAAAAGACGTAGAGGGGGACCCAGAAAATGATGGAAAGAACAAGTTGAACAAGTCATAAGGAAGAGAGTGGCAAACTTTCAACACATCTTTGATGAAGAATGGTGGAAAGAGAGGCAGAGATGGAGGTCAAAGGTCCACAATCCAGTCCAAGTTCAAATTGGACAAGGGAAAAGAAGATGATGATGATGATTACGATGATGATGATGATGATAAACTCTAGTCTGTAATGAATCTTTTTAATTTTGTTCCATGGCTGTGCATCTATTGAAACAGGATTTTGTGTCAATAAACATTTTTTTTTTTAAACCCCTGGCACTACAGCCCTGAAGGGCCTTGGCCTACCAAGCGACCGCTGCTCATCTCGAAGGCCTGCAGATTATGAGGTGTCGTGTGGTCATCATAACAAATCCTCTCAACCGTTATTCTTGGCTTTCTAGACCTGGGCCGCTGTTTCACCATCAGATAGCTCCTCAATTCTGAACATGTAGGCTGAGTGGACCTCGAACCAGCCCTCAGATCCAGGTAAAAATCCCTGACCTGGCCAGGAATTGAATCCAGGGCCTCCGGGTAAGAGGCAGATATTTTACCCCTACACCTACCTATAAAAATTGACTAGCTCAAAATATTCTAGAAGAATCCCTCGTGTCCCAAAGAATTATTTGTGATAGCATAAAACACCGTGCTGATTTGAGGAATGTGACTACCAGTGGAATTAACGATTGGAATAATTCAGTTACAAGTTCTCTGAAATCATTTACCAGGTGTATGCATACGTTTTTGCCAGTTTTTGTGGCAAGGAAAACACGTAATTTTCAAGGGAAATTCCGTTTTTGTTTATTCAAAATATTGGCGATCGGCTTCTCCACACTTCACCAATCTTTCAGGTAAGTTGTGAATACCATGCCAGAAAAACTGCTTGTCTATTGCAGCAAACCATTTGTTGAGCCAATTTATAACTTTGCCATAATTGCTGAAGTACTGCTCTGCAAGCGCGTACCCCCCTTGATGCAAAGAGGTGATAGATGGCGCCAGGTCAGGGAAGTACGGCGGGTGCGGAAAGATGTTGCATCCAAACGATTTCAAAGTGTCTTTCAGTGGTTTTGCTGTGTGAGACAGCACATTGTCGTGTAACAAAATCACTTTGCCATGCCTTCTGACCTATTCCGGTCGTCTTTCAATCAATGCGTGATTTAAATTAATCATTTGTTGGCAATAGCGTTGTGCTTTAACAGTTTTGCTGGGCTTCAAGAGTTCATAATACACAATACTGCTCTGGTCCCCCCAGACACAAAGCATGGTCTTCCTGCCGAAGCAATTTGGCCTTGGTGTTGAAGGACCGACTTCGCCAGGTGACAGCTACAGAATAAATCCATTTTTCAACACCCGCCACAATTCGGTACAGTAATTATTTTCTTTCGTGGTGTTCAAGCAGCATTTCACAAGTGACATTGCGAATTTCTATTTGCCATTCATTCAAATCGTGTGGGACCGATTTGCCGAGTTGATTGATCTTTTTCATTGCTCGTAAATGTCTGCTGATTGTTTCTAGTGACACATTTAATGCTTGTGCCAGTTGCTGTTTAGTTTTGAGTTGAATCATCATCCATTAATGTCTGCAGTTGCTCGTCTTCGCACTTTTGTGGTCTATCAGAGGGCACACTCAAGGGCGCCCATACCTGGGGGCAAGGTGGGACCGTGCCCTCCCCCCACCCCAGCTCTCAGGAAAAGGCAAAAATCTGGTGTAATGAGGTGTTTTCCTTCCAAGAAAATGATTTAAAAGTCAGTATTGCGTAGAAGAGGTAGTACCGTCCCCCACCAACAGGCAGAGAATACCGTGGGTTATTTTACTGCAGAATACAAGTCACCATTTATCTTCCAAATATGAAAATACTACTACCCCCAGGTCTGCCCCCCCTCCCTACAAACTGTCATATGGGCGCCCATGGGCGTGAAATCACCACGTTTAGAAACCATGTCTCACATGTTCTAATCAATGGAGCATGTTCACCATATGTTCCTACCAGCAAACGATGACTTTCCACAGCCTTTTTCGTTTGATTAAATAAGAAAAGCAACACATGCCGCAAATGTTCTTTCTCAGGCACAGACGTCAATGTGATCACTGAACAATGCAACACAGACACTAGTGTTTGGCAGACTCAGCTTGTGTGTGTTGGTAGGTTAATGTCAGGCAAACAAACTGGCATGTGTGTCAAATTCATACACTGCGTACTGTTCACTGGCGCCATCTCTCAGTGAAACCGGAAAAGACTTCATGCGTACACCTGGTAAGAAAAGACTATGTAAATAGTTGATAGGAAATCTGCCATAAGCACTAAATGCAGATTTGATTGATTGATTGATTGATTGGTCGGTCGGTCGGTCGGTTGGTCGGTCAAGAAGAGAAGAGGAAAGTTGAATTGCAGTTGAAAGGGACTAAGGAAAAAGGATTAAAGTTGAAAATTGAAAGAGAATAGGGGGATGTTGAAATGGAGGGAAAAACTTCTAGAAAACGGGAATAAGTTTTTAATAAGTACATTCTTTTTCATTGCCATTTTGTCTGACTGATTTATCTTCAATTGTTAAATGCAATATTTACATAGTTTTGTATAGGAATTTCTTAGGATTGCAAGAAGGGTTTGAATTATCCAAAAAATTAATAAAATACATTTGAATTAACTAAGTTCTTGTATATTTAACTCATATTCTGAACATTGTAATTGTATGGAAAGGCCTGTTCTATTCTTGTAGATAGATAAATAAATACATAAATTAATTAATTAATTAATTGTGTAATATTTGCAGTCCATGAAGGTCTAGGGAAGAAAATAACTCTTGTTTTTATGTTTCAGCTGATGACGAGTTGTCAAGCGACGACGAGGATGAGAGGTATTTATATGACGCGGATGCTGATCCTGTGGATATTCAGTTATATGGGGAAAGTTATGCACGGTATAAATACCAAAGAACAAAAGAACTGTTTGATGAAGACATGGATCCTTCTGGTGATGAAGGGGATTATTATGGTGATGATAGTGGGGATGAAGACAATGAAGGTGATTATGGTGTTCGACGTAAGAATGACGATGATGACGAGGACCCCGAATTGAGGTTTATGTAAAATAAAGTGTGTGTAAAGGACTTGTGAATACTAGAAGTGTACAAATTAAATTTATTAATTTTTTTGTAGCTCCTCTCTTCTTCCTCAGGGATAGTTGAAATCTAGTATTCAGCTATTTTATTCTGAAATTTTGTAATTAAAGGTGTGATACTGTTTGCTCCGTGTTTTATTGATTTATTTTTCCTGTAATAGTGAGAGGGTTCAGTAAGCCTCGTGAGTACAACTGAGGAGCGGGCTGATATGATATTTTGCAGGCAGTATGGCTGAGAAGTTTGTTGTGCAGGTCACCTGGCAGGCCAGCAGTTGCTTACACCCATAAATGGGCTCTTATGTGCCTGGCCGTTAGTGGAGTAGAGAAAGATGTCCAGACCACAGCCAACTCGAAGTTCCGGCCTGCTATACATGACAGTTCCATAGTGATGACGTCAGTTTTTTAGTGCAGCGATATGTAGGCACGAGTCTTGTTTACATGGTGGTTTCGTAGCACGTTGTTGTTATTTCAACGTTATTAGAGGTGTTCCTTCATGTTTAAAAGTCATAACTGTATGAAAATGCATCAGTAAAGGTTGTATTTTCAGCAATAGTATGTGTTAAATACTGTAGAATTCTAATTCGACAAGCCTGATGTTACGAAGTACTGCTAGGTTATGTGATAGGCTAAGTGTACCCACTGAGCTATTATGAATTGTCTAAAGTACTCTAAAGTTTATCATTTAATTATGATTATTACTATAATGTGTTAGTGTAGTGTATGCTCCTCTTTGCAAAATGGGGCGAACGTGTAGTGTGCCTTGATGTAGGCCTACATCCAATTACCATTCAAATAAGGAGGTGGCTATCTTAACATTTGCGTTTCCTATCTATAAGGAGAAGCGAGCTAAATGGATTCATGCTATATACTGATCTAATTTTGAACTCAGTAAATATTCCTGTGCCTGTAATCACATATTTCGAGTTGATACTGCAAAACGACCGGATGGTTCCGTTTTAACTGTGGCCAGGTTAAAGCCAAAACTAACTGACGATGCTGTGCCAACTATATTTCCTGGGCAGCCGTCAGATATACGTCTCAACCAACACCTGCCAAACGAAAATTGCCAGAAGACGGAGACACGATATCAATTATGAGGACTTGTTTGGTAAGTTAACAACCCTAAATGTACTTGAATTTTCTACCAAAACTGATGTCAGTAAAGTTTTGTTTTACAAGCTTCAAACCAAATTCATACTTGCTAAAGCTGTGCAGAGAGGGGTTGAAACAGCTTACAGATTTTGTTTTTCAAATTGCTGTGGAGGGCTACACTTTATTTCAGACCTTGATATCTGATTTTAAAGATGCCTTTTTGAACACCAGAAGTCACAGGGATGTTTTTACAAACTTTCTGAAAATGAAAGTTGAAGAAACTGGCAATTACTGTGATAAGTGTGTGTGTGGTATAGGGTTCATTAGTATTGTGTCCAACATCTGCCACATTTTCGGAAACATTTTTAGTAACAATTACTCAAAAATAATTAACAACAGCACTGTGCGCACAAACAAGCGTAAAATAATAACAGTTTAGAGATAACAGTTCGCCTATTAAGCATCAAATGATTTGTTATGGAGGGCTACATGTTAATTCAGGTCTTGATATCTGATTCAAAGATGTATTTTTGAAAAGTGGAAATCGTAGGGATCTTTCTTTCAATGATTGATAATGGAAGTTGAAAAACCCGTAATATCTGTGCCAAGTATGGGTGTGAGTTGCAGAGTTAATGAGTGTTGTGTCGAAGATCTATCATATCATGGCAAATATTTTTCCTAACTGTAATTCATAAATAATTAATAGCATTATGAGCTCAAATAAGTGTAATATAAGGGCATTTTAGAGACAGCAACAGTTTGCTGAGTGACCATCATACTACTTTTCAAATTGTGGGAAACTACACATTAACTCAGACCTTGATATCTCATTCAGTGGTAATTGTAGGGATGTTTCTTTCAATCTTTTGATAATGAAAGTTGAAAAATCTGGTAATTTCTGTGACAAGTGTGGGTGTGTGCTGCAGAGTTAATGAGTGTTGTGTCCAAGATCTATCATATCATGGCACATAATTTTGCTGTCATTCATAAATAATTAATAATACGATATGCTCAAATAAGTGTAATGTGTAATATAAGGGCATTTTAGAGAGAGCAACAGCTTGCCAAGTGACCATCATACTACTTTTCAAATTGTGGAAAGGTACACGTTAACTCAGACCTTGATACCTCATTCAGTAGTAACTGTAGGGATGTTTCTTTCAGTGTTTTTATAATGAAAGTTGAAAAACTTGCTAATTTTTGTGACAAGTATGGGTGTGAGCTTCAGAGTTAATGAGAGTTGTGTCCAAGATCTATAATATCATGGCAAATATTTTCCTGTCATTCATAAATAATTAATTAATAACACTATGTGCTCAAATAAGTATAATATAATGGCATTTTAGAAACAGCAACAGTTTGCCTAGTGACCATCATACTACTTTTTAAATTGTGGAAAGCTACGCATTAACTCATACCTTGATATCTGATTCAAGGATGTATTTTTAGACAGTGGAAATTCTAGGGATGTTTCTTTCAATGTTTTCAATGTTTTGATAATGAAAGTTGAAAAACCCATGACAAGTGTGGGTGTGTGCTGCTTAGTTAATGAGTGTTGTGACCAAGATCTGATATATTTTGGAAAATACGTTTTTTAATTATTCACGTGCTCAGACAAGCATAAAAAAATTGCATTGCCTATTCACCGTCATGGTACAGTCCACCGTACAGTAGCCTTCAAAAATACAAAGTATGTTACAAGTGTTTATTTATATATCCACCTATTCAATACAAAGAGATCTTTTTAGAAATTAAATATTATTATAAAATGTTAAGGGACATGTTTCGCCCATATTAAGGGCATCATCAGCCTCAAATTCAAACCTGTATGGTGAAAAATCAGGATCCTGATTGCTCTTACAAGCCATAAAAAGAGGATATCATTATAGGTGTCAGTCTAAACATACAAAATATTAGAATGTCCTTGGCTAAAATTGCAGTATCAAGCTGCACGTCATAAGTTCACATGAATATACTTTCCGGAGCGTTGAAAAACTTGTTGGGGTAGGGCAGTAAACAGCTCAGTCTTTATAATGAAACAGAAATGTGCCTCCTTGAAGATGATAAGAAAAAGCAAAGCTGATACACTGTTACAGATGTCAATATCGTATGTTGTGATAAGACAACAGATCTCTTAAATGGCTGTTCAGCTGCCTATAGTCTATTTAACTGGCTGAAGGAGTGAAAGTCGAATGTGTTATGATAAGATAACAGTCTTCCTTACATAATTGTGGGAGTAAGGAAAAAGCATTCGGTTGTCTATCGATGTATTTATCTTATTTGAAGGATGAAAGTCGAAGGTTTATCGACGTTGATAGAGCTCTTTGGTGTGAAGTCTGTAACAAGAGGAGAGTGAATGCTTAGGAAGGTATTTTTGAAGAGAAAGTGGGTTTAAAGAAAGGTAAAACATGGAAAATGTATAAAAACACTTACCCTTTCGTCTGTGAAGATGAGAATTATAACAGTAGCCTTCAGTCGAACATTTTACAATATGTAATATATTACCTTGAGTGCATATATTTGTGTATTCGTATGTATACTTTTGATAGTGTTTCTTCGGTGTTTTGTGTTTATAGGCTTATTATTGCATTTTCTTTGTCAAATTATGATAAAAAGTATTGTATCAGCAATATAGGAGTTACACGCGATGACGGAGAGTGAACACTATTCGTGTGACGTCACAACTGTTGGTAGCAGGCCTCTATATATCAAGATGGCCGTGTCCAGACCAATCCATGCTCTGCCAATGAAACCTTCAGATCGTATATAGTATGAGGGTAATAGTAGATTTCCTGTTTTTAGAACTAATCCCTATGTCTCGTCTGATAACCAATATAGCAGTCGAATATAAACTGTTTTACACTTCCACCTATTTGCCTGTCAACTTCTATGGGATGAATTTTTTTCCCAATCCTTGAAAGTAATGTATATAGAACATATTTGGTGCCAATCATGACCTATCGACGTGAAATAGTTACCTTGATATCAAAAAATAGGAAACTTCAAGCCTCACAGATGTAGTTCCTGTGCTCCTGTCTGCAGACAACTTGTATAAGATTGATATTTTCTTTGAAATTGGGGGCACATCACCCCTTATTACGAGAAGCTATCCTGGCTGGAAATTGGTAAACTAAGAAACCTACATACTGCAAATCTAATATTTTGACTTCTAAACCAATCCACACCTGAATACCTATCCTCATACTTTCTCTCCTCTATCCGTGGATATAATACCAGATCTACATCTACCCTTATGGTACCCAACTGTGCAGTGAAGATGGCGCCTTTTAGCCATACATGGTTGTTTTCAATATCCTTCCAAATATAAAGTTTTTTTTAATATACCAGTTGATTTACGTTGCACCGACACAGATAGGTTTTATGGCAATGATGGGACAGGAAAGGACTGGAAGTGGGAAGGAAGCAGCCAATGTGCAATCCCCCAGCATTTGCCTGGTGTGAAAATGGGAAATCACGGAAATCCATCTTCAGGGCTGCCGACAGTGGGGTTTGAACCCACTATCTCCCTAATAATGGATACTGGCCTCACTTAAGCGACTACAGGTAATGAGCTTGGTAAGTTATTCTTATTGAGGATATCTGAAGTTGCTCCTACTATACCTTTATCGTTTCTCTAGTAATATTTCTTTTTATTTCCTCAGCTGAATTTCAGGCAATATCCAGTTTGTTTATTAAACAAGAGATGAGACAGTCGCTCCTTCCCGGGATCTGGGGCAAGTTATGGAACTCTCTCTCAATGTTAGTATACAAAATAGCACTTCAAGTAATAGTCTCAGTTAAGCAGTCTTGTCGAGACTTCATCTCAAATACATGAACAGCCTGTATGACTGTTGAAAGTGAATGAAAGCAAATATGATGTAGAACAATCTTTATCACCAGTTAATGGTTAGGTGTAAAAGAGGGCCATGAGACCTAACTTTGCCACATACAAAAGGCATAAATAAATAATAAACAACATGGAGAGAGAAAATAAGAAATGAGGAGATTCGGCAGCAGGTTGGGTTAGAAAGGAGCTTGCTAGTAGATAACAAAACTGGGCAGACTAAAGTGGTATGGGTCCTGACAGGACACCAAGAAATATCCTTGCCCATCTTAAAGACCAAGAGGAAGGCGTAGAGACATCTGGGAACAACAAATATGAAGAGAATTGTCCACGAGAGATGCAGGATAATAACAACAGAACAAATTAGATGAAACCGTAACCAGCTTGCTGGCGTGGATAAACAATGATTATGGTGATGGCGATGACAACGAGCAATTTTACAACTGTGCTGGTGAAGATGACGCCTTCCAGCCATACGGTACTTTAGAGAATCCTGGTCCTTTTTGATATCCTTCCAAATACAAAGTTATTCTTATTGAGGATATCTGAAATTGCTCCTGTTATACTTTTGTTGTTTCTCTAGTAATATTTCTTTTTACATCCTTAGTGAATTTCAGGCAGTATCCATAGTTTGTTTATCAAGCAACTATAATTGCACACACAGCACAAGAAAACAGTAATTAAGACACACAATGCACCTCATTATGTCTCCTCCCGTCTGTTGGTCTCAGTAATGTTCTTTATTATTCAGTATGCACAAAGATGCATCACTGCCACCACACAATCATGCATTTATTTGCTCACAAAGTTGTTAAAGGAAATACTAAACAAAAGAAACAATTTGCCCAATAGTTTGATTACAGTAAATGTTCATTATTTCCCCCTTCTACTTCGATCTTCATGTAACAAGAAAAGTCCATGGGGGTTAAATCGGCCGAGTGCGGAGGCCAAGTAACTGGCCCAGCATGGCTTACCCATCTCCCTGAATAATGGTCATTTAAGTGTGACATGGCGAGTGAAATGTGGTGGAGTGCCACTATGACACAGCCACATTCACTGCCGTATACCCAGAGGAACATCATCCAATAATCCAGGCAGTGATTCTACCAAGAAAGGGTAGCATTCCTCACCGTTCAGGAAGGACATGTAGCCCAAGTAAATAGTCACCAGCAGTGACACTAAACCGATGCTGAAATGTGCGCACTACTGTCACACGAGGGCTTTCTTCCATTCTCCACACAGTTGCCTATCAAAAGACACAAAGGCTGAATGATGAGATTGACGGTGATCACAGTTTCAGACACCATAAATCAGTGCCGCTTCTCTTACGTTGCCATTTTCTGCGCTATAAGCTGGTGCTTATCAGCCATTTCTTCGTTGATGTACCAAAATGCAGCCATTCTCACAAATTTATACTGCAAACTTAGTAGCCAATAAGGACAGAATAGCCTACTTGTGCTGGGATGGGACTGCGCTAAACGGACATGAAATTTGTGCGGAGCATTTGTGGACCATTCGCTATCCGCCAGCTGCGAATAAGCAGCCCTGGACCGAGGCAAACTGCTGCCTTGCACAGAGAGAGAAACCTCAAAGCCTAAGGGAAGAAACCCTGGCAGAAAATCTAGCAGGCCGAAGGCTATGAGAGAGGCAGCCCGAACAAGGCTTTGGAACTAGGGCTGATAACCCAAGTGTCCGAGATACAATTATTACAAGAAACTACACAGGGGAAACTGGACTGATTAAACTGTTGACAACCAAGCGAAGAAAAATGGATTATGAATATGGCAACATGGAATGTACGAGGACTTGCAGGTAAAGAGTTCGAACTGATGTCAGAAATGCTAAGAGCGAGGCTGAACATTCTGGCAGTGACAACAAAACACTATAGACAATACTGGACACTTCCATATTCTCCCATGCTAAACTGAAGGACCAAGGTCTGTCTAGGGAGACCTGGTCACGCTACCACAATCCTTTGCGGTGGCGGCCATATTGGGTCTTAAATATCGTCGTTATGTGGGCCCGATGTAATGATGTGAGTTATTACTTGTATTTTGAAGGAAAATGGGATATTGTGCCGCACCAAATTGTCAAAATAAGACAACTGACGGAATTAGTGTGTTTTGCTTCCCGAGAGATAAGCAAAGGAGAGCTCAGTGGGTACAAAACTGTAGGCGTGACAAATGGCAATCTACAGATAATTCCGTCTTGTGCACGGTAAGTGAAGTTATACATTCGTATTATTCCTGACCAATAGTATGTGTATATGAACGATGTTTTATATTTATAGGTTTTATTATGTATTTTCTTCTAGCATGATTTTGAAGAATTGCAATTTGAACTAAAGAAAGCAGATAAACGTGAACTACTCAAGTGGAATTCCATCCCAACAATTTTCAATGTCCCTAATCCACCCAAGGCTTTGATATATAATAGGAAACCTCCCATAGAAAGAGAATTGTTTTTTCAAAACAAGCAAGAAAAGTAACAGGAAATATGTAATAGTAGTAGGCCTATTGATGTTTATGGAAATTTCCTTTTCATGTGTCCGACTCCATGGCTAATCAATCAATCAATACTGATCTGCATTTAGGACGGTGGCTGATTCCCTATCTGTTGTTTTCCTAGCCTTTTCTTAAATGATTCCAATGACATTGGAAATTTATTGAACATCTCCCTTGGTAAGTTATTCCAAACCCTAACTCCCCTTCCCATAAATGAATATTTGCCCCAGTTTGTCCTCTTGAATTCCAACTTTATCTTCATATTGTGATCTTTCCTACTTTTATAAACGCCATTCAAACTTATTTGTCTACTAATGTCATTCCACGCCAACTCTCCGCTGACAGCTCGGAACATACCATCTAGTCGAGCAGCTCTTCTTCTTTCTCTCAATTCTTCCCAACCCAAACATTGCAACATTTTTGTAACGCTACTCTTTTGTCAGAAATCACCCAGAACAAATCGAGCTGCTTTTCATTGGATTTTTTCCAGTTCTTGAATCAGGTAAACCTGGTGAGGGTCCCATACACTGGAACCATACTCTAGTTGGGGTCTTACCAGAGACTTATATGCACTCTCCTTTACATCCTTACTAGAACACCTAAACACCCTCATAACCATGTGCAGAGATCTGTACCCTTTATTTACAATCCCACTTATGTGATTACCCCAATGAAGATCTTTCCGTATATTAACACCCAGATACTTACAATGATCCCCAAAAGGAACTTTCACCCCATCAACACAGTAATTAAAACTGAGAGGACTTTTCCTATTTGTGAAACTCACAACCTGACTTTTAACCCCGTTTATCAACATACCATTGCCTGCTGTCCATCTCACAACATTTTCGAGGTCACGTTGCAGTTGCTCACAATCTTGGAACTTATTTATCACTCTATAGAGAATAACATCATCCGCAAAAAGCCTTACCTCCGATTCCACTCCTTTACTCATGTCATTTATATATATATAAGAAAACATAAAGGTCCTATAATACTGCCTTGAGGAATTCCCCTCTTAATTATTACAGGGTCAGATAAAGCTTCACCTACTCTAATTCTCTGAGATCTATTTTCTAGAAATATAGCAACCCATTCAGTCACTCTTTTGTCTAGTCCAATTGCACTCATTTTTGCCAGTAGTCTCCCATGATCCACCCTATCAAATGCTTTAGACAGGTCAATCGCGATACAGTCCATTTGACCTCCAGAATCCAAGATATCTGCTATATCTTGCTGGAATCCTATGAGTTGAGCTTCAGTGGAATAACCTTTCCTAAAACTGAATTGCCTACTATCGAACCAGTTATTAATTTCACAAACATGTCTAATATAATCAGAAAGAATGCCTTCCCAAAGCTTACATACAATGCATGTCAAACTTACTGGCCTGTAATTTTCAGCTTTATGTCTATCACCCTTTCCTTTATACACAGGGGCTACTATAGCAACTCTCCATTCATCTGGTATAGCTCCTCCGACCAAACAATAATCAAATAAGTACTTCAGATATGGTACTATATCCCAACCCATTGTCTTTAGTATATCCCCAGAAATCTGATCAATTCCAGCCGCTTTTCTAGTTTTCAACTTTTGTATCTTATTGTAAATATCATTGTTATCATATGTAAATTTTATTACTTCTTTGGCCTTAGTCTCCTCCTCTATCTCGACATTATCCTTGTAACCAACAATCTTTACATACTGCTGACTAAATACTTCTGCCTTTTGAAGATCCTCACATACACACTCCCCTTGTTCATTAATTATTCCTGGAATGTCCTTTTTGGAACCTGTTTCTGCCTTAAAATACCTATACATACCCTTCCATTTTTCACTAAAATTCGTATGACTGCCAATTATGCTTGCCATCATGTTATCCTTAGCTGCCTTCTTTGCTAGATTCAATTTTACTAGTAAGTTCCTTCAATTTCTCCTTACTTCCACAGCCATTTCTAACTCTATTTCTTTCCAGTCTGCACCTCCTTCTTAGTCTCTTTATTTCTCTATTATAATAAGGTGGATCTTTACCATTCCTTACCACCCTTAATGGTACAAACCTGTTTTCGCATTCCTCAACAATTTCTTTAAACCCATCCCAGAGTCTGTTTACATTTTTATTTACCGTTTTCCACCGATCATAATTACTTTTTAGAAACTGCCTCATGCCTGCTTTATCAGCCATACGGTACTGCCTAACAGTCCTACTTTTAAGACCTTCCTTTGTATCACATTTATTTTTAACTACCACAAAAACAGCTTCATGATCACTAATACCATCTATTACTTCAGTTTCCCTATAGAGCTCATCTGGTTTTATCAGCACCACATCCAGGATATTTTTCCCTCTGGTTGGTTCCATCACTTTCTGAATCAGCTGTCCTTCCCATATTAACTTATTTGCCATTTGTTGGTCATGCTTCCTGTCGTTCGCATTTCCTTCCCAATTGACATCTGGCAAATTCAGATCTCCCGCTACAATCACATTTCTTTTTATGTCGTTTCCCACATAGCTGACTATCCTATCAAATAATTCCAAATCCGCGTCAGTGCTACCCTTTCCCGATCTGTACACTCCAAATATATCAAGTTGCCTATTATCTTTAGAAATGAGCCTTACACCTAGAATTTCATGTGTCTCATCTTTAACTTTTTCGTAGCTTACAAATTCTTTCACCAGAATGAACACTCCCGCTCCCACCTTTCCTATCCTATCTCTACGATACACACTCCAGTGCCATGAGAAAATTTCTGCATCCATTATATCATTTCTCAGCCGTGATTCAACTCCTATTACAATATCTGGTAATTATATATCTATTAAATTACTTAATTCTATTCCTTTCCTTACAATACTTCTACAGTTCAACACTAACAATTTTATGTCATCCCTACTTGATTTCCTGTTCTCTGTTCCCTTATCACCGCTCCCTAGGCCATCCTGTTTCCCTGAATGTACCTCCCTATTACCCTTCCAAACAAATTTCCTAACTTATACGTACCACTGCGGTTTAAATGAAGGCCATCTAAGCGCAGATGGTTAGCGTGCTGGCCTTTGGTCATAGGGGTCCCGGGTTCGACTCCCGGCAAGGTCAGGAATTTTAACCGTAATTGGTTAATTTTGCTGGCCTATCACTTCAAACCAACAATTTGTGTCCAGCTTGCCATCATTACTACAACAATTGTTAATAGCAGTCTTATACAGTACTGTAGTTGTTATTTACAGCTATATTTCATTCCTCTTAATAATGCTCTGTGGAGTACATTATATGGCTGGACAAATGCTTAAAAATCACAACACTTGCACTAACCAGCTACTGTAATTTAACGTACCATAGTCTAACATAATATCCTAATGTAATCCCTAAAATAGCCTAACCTAGGTTAACTCAACTTAATAGTGACTGAATTTCTATATCTTATTGAATCTTGCCTACCAATGGCTTTAATTTTCTTAACCACTCTTATTATTATTATTATTATTATTATTATTATTATTATTATTCTTATTATTATTATATGCATGTTAGGACTCAGTTAAGGGCCCCGTGGTCGCCAACCCACGCTCCCTAGTTAGGAGCTTCTGACGCCCCTTTCAGTCACATCTTATGACAGGCAGGGGATACCGTGGGTGTTATTCTATTGCCCCCGCCCACAGGGGGAAATCAATTTGGGTTGTGACTACGAGGCTCTCAGCCGAGTCTTTACATTGCTTTCACTTACTTGTGTTAGGTTCTCACCTATTCTAGCCCATCCGACCTCTCCTAGTCAACACTTGTTCTTTTTTTTTTTTGCTAGGGGCTTTACGTCGCACCGACACAGATAGGTCTTATGGCGACGATGGGATAGGAAAGGCCTAGGAGTTGGAAGGAAGCGGCCGTGGCCTTAATTAAGGTACAGCCCCAGCATTTGCCTGGTGTGAAAATGGGAAACCACGGAAAACCATTTTCAGGGCTGCCGATAGTGGGATTCGAACCTACTATCTCCCGGATGCAAGCTCACAGCCGCGCGCCTCTACGCGCACGGCCAACTCGCCCGGTACACTTGTTCTTTTCCGACCGCGACGGCATTAGCGCATTCGAGGCCTAGGAAGGTTTTCATTTCCACGCACTTTGCGGCCTTCATCTTTCTTTTGTCGATACCTTCATTTTTCGAAGTGTTGGACCCCTTCCATTTGTTTTCTTCAGATTAGTGTTTATAGAGGATGGTTGTTCAGTTGTACTTCCTCTTAAAACAATAATCACCACCACTTTGTACTATAAGCTGCATGGGTTATCAATAAACTAGTTAAGAGTAGCATTAGCGTAGCCAGGATTTCAGTTTGGGGGGGGGGGGCGTTCATCCAGAATTTTATTTTGATAGGTGTCCAAACTTCCATAGTTTAGGTAGTGTAGAATACCGAAAAAGGAAATGGGTGTGCTTGGATCCAAGTAAGAGTGGTGGATTCCGGAAGCGAAGAGTAGTTTTCATCTTCATCTTCTTCTTCTTCCACCGCTTTTCCCACATCTGTGGGGTCGCGGGTGCTAACTGTGTCGCATATGTCGATTTGGCCCTGTTTTACGGCCGGATGTCCTTCCCGACGCCAGCTCTATATAGAGGGATGTAATCAGTGTTGTGTGTTTCTTTGGTGGTTGGTGGTGTAGTATGTTGTCTGAATATGAATATGCTGGGACAAACACTTAGTCCCCAGCCAGAATAATTAATCAGACGTGATTGAAATCCCCGACCCAGCCGAGAATCGAACCCGGGACCGTCTTAACCGAAGGCCTCAACACTGATCATTCAGCCAATGAGGCGGACTCCGTAAGCTAATATTAATGTACATTATATATAAAATGCTCAATAAAAGTACATTCGTTCAAACTCCTGGGGTGTCTGGAGTTCTTGGGCGACAACCCCTCCCCCGTCCCACGGCTACCTCTGTTACTCCCATCCCAACATAACTGCAGCATTTCATATATTCCAAGTACAAGTGAAATGAATGCAAGAATAAACAGTTTGAGTAAGGATGCAATATTCTGGTTTAGAATAAATACGGTAATGTTCTTATTATAATGGCCATGTGATAAGCAAGAAAGAAGTGACATTTTATACAAATAATGCGGCAAAGATATACACACACGCGCGTCGAATACAGGTTTCTCGTCCTTCTTGTCCATGGCTAGATGATGAAGCCAAGAGAATGATGGCCCACCGTGACTCGTTATTTCGACATTATAAACAAACCCTAGATGACACAGACTTCGAATCTTACTGCATCTTAAGAAATCGCACAAAGCAGTTCATCAGTATTGATTGATTGATTGATTGATTGATTGATTGATTGATTGATTGATTGATTGATTGATTGATTGATTGATTGATTGATTGATTGATAAAAAATGTATATATTTTCGGAATTTAGCTAACAACTTAAATTCTAATCGCGCACGGGACCAGCTTAGAGCTCTGGGAATAGGAAAACATCAACAGAGACAGACAACTCCTGACATTCCACTTGACAAACTGAACGATTACTTTAGTAGAAAAAATATTCAACCTACCCAAATAAACTGCACCGACTCACCGCCCTCCCCTCCAGGTAATCCACCATTCACAGTGTCACAGAAAATCAGCTTAAAAGGCTTTGTACTCGATTTAATCAAAGACTGCAGGTGTAGATGATATTCCTATTACTTTTTACATAACATTATGGGTGCTATCTCGCCTATACTGACGCACATACTGAACTACTGTTTACTAAACGGAACTTTCCCTACTGTCTGGAAAACAGCCAATATTATATCGGTACCTAAGAGTTTAGACCCACAATCACCCTCTGACTATCGTCCTATGTCCGTACTCCCTGCGCTTTCTAAAGACTTTGAACGTTTAATATACGAGGAAGTTCTGGAATACCTAAATAAAAATGCTCTTTTGTACCCTTTACAATCTGGATTTGAGAAGGGTCACAGTACCGCGACAGCACTTTTGAAGGTTACTGAAGACATTAGAAACGCTAGGGACAAACGACTGCTCACTATACGTATCCTTCTTGACTTCAGTAGCGCCTTTGACACTATAGTAATTCCGACTATGATAAAGAAAATGGAACTGCTAAATGTCGACCTGACTGTGCATAAGGTTTTTAGTTCTTATTTGAGTAACCGTCAACAGCGTGTAACAGTAAACGACAAGGCCTCTAAATGGAAAATAAAACTTAGTGTTGCCCCACAGGGCAGTATTCCTCGGCCCCTAATTTTCTGTATTTTTATCAATGACATACCATCTCTGACAGGAAATAACACACATGACCTCTGTGCTGACGATCTTCAAATATATCGACACTGCAAGACAAGATATTAACAGGGACCTCCGACGACTCAGTGTACTGTATATGCACAACGAAGCTCTCTTATACTAAACTGCAAAAAAATTCAGACAATTATAGGCCTAATTGGATCACGAAAATTACTGAGCTGCTCAAACAATGTCGCAATCCCGCCAATCCTACTGAATTATTCCCTACAGTAAAACGGTTTAAAATCCCGGCGTAATGATGATTGAAGCAGCTGATTGGTCTCATCAGACGAAACAAATGCGTAAAAAGAATTTTGGAGATTTTCACCCTCTTAAACGGCAGAGGGATGTATTTCCCTTTGAGCTACAGGTCAAAAGAATACAGACACTCATTCTCCCTATTCTTGGTTATTGTGACGTTGTTTTAGTTGACATGACGAGAGAATAAACACTTAAACTTCAACGAGCACTGAATACCTGCCTGCGATTTATTTACAGTATCGCGTACGATGTTCATATCACCCCGTATTATCAGGCTGTCTCATGGCTGATGTCTGATAAACGTCGGCAGCTACACACTTTAACGATGGTGATCAGAGTGGTAGCTGAAAGTCAGCCAATGTGTATTTCTTCTAAATCCATCTTTTTATCATCATTTCACAACTTAAATACACCGTTCTAGATTCATTCTTTCTATTTCACTGCACCGCACAAATAAAATTAATAGACAATTTGTGGTGACTGTCGCCAGATTATGTAATTCCCTGCCAGTTCAGGTCAGAGAAACTAGCTTTTTTTAATCACGATTTAAGGTCACCTGCCGAGACTACCTGCTGAGGACAGCTGACTGAATGGTTTAAGTATGAATGTGTGCGTTCCTGAGGATTAGCCATTTTTAAGAGTTTTAAATATTAATTAGTTCTAATATTAATTTAGTAAGTAGTTTATTTAAATGTATTTTCAATTCTATTAATTTATGTAGTTTTAACTATTTTAAGTATCTCAGTATTTTATAAAGATTCTGATTAGTATGCGCTTAAGTGTACGAGAGGGCCTGGAGCCCTAACTTCGCCACTGTACTGAAGGCACTAATAAATAAATATATATAATGTAAAGCGTATGGGTATAGATATTTTGTTAGTTGGTAAAGAAAAACACGCGTTACAACATATGCTATGTAGGGTTTACCTTGCCCTATTAGTTTCAACGCGGTTAGGGCGACGCAGCTGTGAGCTTGCATCCGGGAGATAGTGGATTCGAACCCCACTGTCGGCAGCCCTGAAAATGCTTTCCCGTGGTATCCAGTTTTCACACCAGGCAAATGCTGGAGCTGTACCTTAATTAAGGCCACGGCCGCTTCCTTCCCACTCCTAAGCCTTTCCTATCCCACCGTCACCATAGGACCTATCTGTGTCGGTGCGACGTAAAGTAAATTGTTAATTACTTTCCTCGCAAGCCTGGGATACAGAATATAGTAGTATAAAGTTAGAGTTTTGTGACGCTAATATTCGTATGTATAATTTTTATTAACGTGTCAGAAAAGACACTGAGCTGTTGCCATTTCACCACCATTTTAAGGGTTACCGATCCAAGCCGGGATTTGAACCTGCGAACTCGGACTCAGAAGGACAGAGACACAACCAACTGAGCCACATGAAAAGAAGGCGTTTGTGATTATTGTTATAAATAGATGCAGTTAGTATTTTTACAAAGGTTTTATGAGGAGCATTTATTAAGGCGTACGTTTCCTTACTGTCCTAAATGCACGAGGCTGCACAGAAGAACTGGCTGGAAGCTAAGGAGCCTTGCAGGGGTGTCCCTTCCTTCTCTGTTCACTTTTCCAAACCAAACTCCATGACGTAACAGCCCCGAAGCGTCATCGCCTACCAAGCGACGGCTATTCAGCCCGGAGGCCTGCAGATTACGAGGTGGCGTGTGGTCAGCACGGCGAATCCTCTCCATCGTTATTCTTGGCTTTCTAGACCGGGGTGGTGGTGGTGGTGGTGGTGGTGATTATTGTTTTAAGAGGAAGTACAACTAGGCAACCATCCTCTATATAACACTAATCAGAGGGAAAATATGGAAGGGGTCCGACACTTCGAAAAATGAAGGTATCGGCCAAAGAAAGACAAGGGCCACAAAGGGCGTGAAAATGAAAGACTCCCTAGCCCTCGCAAACCTAATAGCGTCGGGGTCGGAAAAAAACAAGAGTTGACCAAAGGAGGTCGGATAGGATAGATGAAAGTGAGGAGCCTGGCACAAGTAAGTGGAGGCCATGTCAGGACTCAGCTGAGGGCCCCGTGGTCGCCAACCCACGCTCCAAAATTCAGAGCCCCTGGGCCCCTTTTAGTCGCCTTTTACGACAGGCAGGGAATACCGTGGGTGTTATTCTACCGCCCTAACCCACAGGGGGATCTAGATCGGGGCAGCCATCTCACCGTCAGATAGCTCCTCAATTATAAACACGTGGGCTGAGTGTACCTCGAACCAGCCCTCAGATCCAGGTAAAAGTCCTTGACCTGGCCGGGAATCGAACCCGGGGCCTCCGGTAAGAGGCAGGGACGCTACCCCTACACCGTGGGGCCGGCTGGTTACTTTTAGGTCTCCTTATTTACGAATTTGACTTAAGGCATTCTGCATTCGATTCCCGGCCACTGACAGAGTTAAGAAAGGCATGGGATCGGGAGGATACAACCTTGTTTTGGGGTGCAGTAGAGTTTTCCTTGAGTTTCCCGTAATCGAAATATCTACGGCCTGGACGGTAGTCACCTTCACGGAGTGTAGTACCAAAGTGGTTCCTTTTTTAAGAAGAGAAATTAAATAAAGATTTTACTTCCTCACAAATGAAGAATGATATCAATTTTACGAACAGTTTCAATAATGCAGCTGGTGTATGTTAAGAGTACAGAAGCTATGATTGTACATGGTAACAATCAAAACCAACAATATCTACTGAAGATCCGTCACCGTACTCGGTAGGACCAGCTTTCTTTTTATATCCACTGGGCGAGTTGGCCGTGCGGTTAGGGGCGCACAGCTGTGTGCTTGCATCCGGAAGATAGTGGGTTCAAACACTACTATCGGCAGCCCTAAATATGGTTTTCTGTGGTTTCCCATTTTCACACCAGGCAAATGCTGGGGCTGTACCTTAATTAAGGCCACGGCCGCTTCTTCCTACTCTCAGCCCTTTCCTTTCCCATCGTCGCCACAAGACCTACGGTGAGACGTAAAGTAAATTCTAAATAAAAAATAAAAAAATATTTTCACACCCCCTTCCAAGGAAAAGTTGTATGCACACTACTGGCCTGGACTGAAATTATTTTGTGGGTACGCCACTGCATCCACTCACCATTTAAGGTACAAGGTAAGTCCGAAGAATGGTTGGATACTCAAAATACGCCACCATAAATGATGCGGTTCTGGCTCAAAAGTGTAAGGAAACGTAAGGGACGGGATCTGTGTTTTAAGTAGAAACCGTATCAATAGAACGTGACTTCCCATTTAAAAAATGTTTCATGTATCGACTGCGATTCAAGCCTGGGCCGTCCTGATGAGAAGATAGAACCATTGGAACTGAGTTATCATGCCCGCCAATTACAAAATAGTTACCCGCACTTTTGATGGTGCCATTTGAGGTTCCAATCAGTCCCCGGGCATTTGATCAAATATATAGGCCTACCTATCGAACTTAGGCACGACTCCGCGATTGCCTTGCTATTTTAAAAGTAAAAAAACTTTTTCATAACTTACCGAGGATGCACATGGTGTTGGCTTCTCAGTGACAGAACGGCCCCTCTTCAAAAAAAGTTACTTATATGGCACAAAATGAGGAACTAACGTGCAGCTCGCAATCCTGTCACAGTCTTCTCAGCGCTGCAACTTAAACACAGCACATCTCTCAACCACGGTACAACCCGAGGATCCCTAGGACATTGTTGTTTCCTGGAACCGATATGCAAAAGCTGACACGATGTTGTTATCTCGGTGGTCACGTTCCGGCCCCCTACTGAGTAACCCCTTCCTAATTGCCCCTTTCTCCATGTCTTGACATTTGTCAGCACACGGTTACATTCTCAATACTGAGGCCTCTACAGGTAAATATCCCCGCGCATCACAATCCTAAGTGTCTTCCTTTCATTCAAGCAGTACAAATATGGAGACTTATGTATGGCCCTATTGAGCCCTGCTAGTAGATTCTTGTCGCTACGTTAACTTAACATTTCGGCGTACGTTTTTAAGTTGTTCGTACCGTACATAAAACAACGGGTGATCATCGCTCTAGTTTCAGGAAATATTTGGTGGGGGGGGGGCGGCCCCACTGGGCCCCCTCCTTGGCTACGCCAGTGAAGAGTAGCTAAGAACATCAATCTTGTCGCACATGTGCAGAGTATTTTTGCCTTAGAACCCAAAGAAATACCACAAGAATGGTTAACAACAGTTACAAGGGCGCCCATACCCGGGGGGCAAGGTGGGGCCGCGCTCTCCCCCCCCCCCCTCCACCTAGCTCTCGGGGAAAGGCAAAAATCTAGTCTAGTCAGGTGTTTTCCTTTCAAGAAAATGATGTAAAAGTCAGTATTACGTAGAAGCGGCAGTACCGTTCCCCACCAACAGGCAGGGAACACCGTGGGTTATTCTACCACAGAATACAAGTCACCATTTATCTTCCAAAATATTAAAAATACTACGTACCCCCTGGTCTGCCCCCCTCCCCCCCCCCTACAAACTGTCATATGGGCGATGATGAACAGTTACCATACATAATTTAATGCATTCATATTATGACACAGGTACTGTACAGATTTCTATGTTTCTGTCAATAAGATTATTTGACAGATGATATTAATAAGAAGCACAGTAAGACAAAGTTGTAAGGAAGTAAAAGAGTAGGACATGAGCTTTTCTGTTGATTCTTGTTTCTCAAAAAAAAAAAAAAAAAAAAAAAAACCTGTGAATGTATTCATATCATTTGAATGTTATACAGTTATAGTTATATATACATGAACAGTAGATGTCCAATTAAATTCTTTATGAAAAATAATTGGTATTTTGTTTTTATTTCAATGTACGGCACCGAAATCCTCTAAATTCGAATACACTTGCCTTTGGTTACGCTCGCTTAAAGAGCCAATATGGCGGCTCCATAAGAAGCATTCGTGACTTAACCTCCCTAGACAGACCTAATTTTCCAATTTCTTTGAAATCATTTAGGAAAAGGCTAGGAAAGGAACAGATAGGGAATCTGCCACCTGGGCGACTGCCCTAAATGCAGATCAGTATTGATTGATTGATTGATTGATTGATTGATTGATTGATTGATTGATTGATTGATTGATTGACCTTGTGAGGGACATATTGACGGTGGCGCACCTGGCGGCCCGACGATAAACATCAGGCGGCAAGATTGGAACTACAAAAGTTGCGTGTTAAAATCGATAGAACTAATGAAACTTAATATTAATTTTTGCTTTATTCTACTACAAAAGTTGAACGTTATTACTGATAGAAATAATGAAATTCAATAATGATTTCGTTTTGTCGGAGTCCTTGGATAAATGGTCAGCATTAAGGCCTTCGGTTGAGAAGGCCCCGGATTCGATTCCCGGCTGGATCGGGGATTTTAATCGCGTCTAATTAATTCTTCTGGCTTGGAGACTTGGTGCCTGTGTTTGTCCCAACACGTTTCTCTTCATATTCAGACAACACACTACACTTTCAACCATCCCAGAAAAATGCAATAGTGATTAATAGACCTGGGATTTTTAGGTGTTAAATGTTATTTTAGCTGTCTAAAATAGGTTCTAAAATATTTTTAGGGAGCTTCAATTTCACGTATTTCAATAGGCATAAATTAGAAACCATGTTTATTTTGCTAAATTTATAATAACTCGTTAGGGGGAAATATAAAACAAGTTTCTCTCACCTCTTTGCTGTAAACGTCACAGAATATAATTTTACAATCCGATGTGAAGTGGGTAAACTCCTGTAACCACTTTTTAATTAAGGACGACTCGGAACCTAACACTTTCGGCATAATTCATAGTGATGTGCACTACTACACTCAGTTTCAAGGCCGTCCCGCTAGGTGCGCTGATAATCAATGTCTTGCGATATCTCGCAAAGTGTCACGTATTCTCTATAGTGTATTTGGTGATGGAGACCAAGAAAAAAGGCAGCAAGAATCAAGAGCGCGCGAGAAACCCAGAAGAACATTGGAAAAAGACGTGAAGGCAGCTGTAGAAGCCAGGGGTGAAGGAGCTGGCCCGAGACAGAACTCGCCGGTGGGCCCTCTGGAAAACCTCGACACTGCAAGGTAGAAGAGGGCCGACTACGTAAGTATAATTCAGATACCTTTTGTATAGGGTGCCGGCATTGGGTTGGTATTGAGGTATGAGCTTAGTGTGGTTGAAGGTTAAGACGTACTTTTTGCTGAAGTAGCTCTGAAACCGAAGAGCAATCAAGCACTTGATTGTGGTATTACTCGTAAGGTTTTACACAGTCGGACGAAAAATATAATTTACTGTGTGTGTGGGGGGAGGGAGGGACTTTTAAAGAAGCTTTCAAATACGTAAGTGCGTGAGAACACAAGTTTTTCTCAAAGCCTGGAGATGATGGCTCGAGCTGGCTGTGTTAGTGTAGGCCTACATACCAGGGGCGTATTCTCCTTGAATGCAAGGCATTCATTGCATGCGTTATGATAACACAAAGAACTGTCTGATGTTTTAGGTTGTTTCAAGTCAAATATTAACGATTTCATCTCTCAGAAGTTCAAAAGGTCCGCGCAACTGTACTGGTTCCGTTGCTTGACTACGTGTGGTGCTGGTGTATTCTCGCCGTATACTCCACTCTAGGAAGAAGGAGACAGCGAATGGAGGAGTTAAGGATGTAAGGCATTCAATCTTAAAATTGCATTCAGTGGCAGACGTAGTTCTAAAACCCTCCGAACGATGTCGCTGCAATTGAAACTTGGTCAGAATTTGTCGCCCCATACCCGTGCTACCATCTGTTAGCAACTTGGAGAAAGTCGGCATCTTTACAGCGAACGGGACCCATAGATTACCCCCCAGCGAGAACCCAACGTGACGAAACTGACCAATGCCACTGGGGTGACTTACCTCCAGTGCTTGACTTGTGGCTAACTAGTGAGTTAATTCATTGTGTTTTCGGTGTTTTATTATATTTTGCGCACATGTGGTATTAACGATGGATGAGTCTAAAACGGATATAATTGTAAATCAGTTTGAAAAGCCATTTACTGGCCGTTCGTTTGATGAAAAGATTCAAATAGTTAAAGCCGGGAGACCTCTACCTTCCCTCGTAAATTTCTTCTTCTTCTTCTTCTTCTTCTGCTCCTTCTTAATCTGCTTACCCTCCAGGGTTGGCTTTTCCCTCGGACTCAGCGAGGGATCCCTCCTCTACCGCCTCAAGGGCAGTGTACTAGAGCTTCAGACTCTGGGTCGGGGGATACAACTGGGGAGGATGACCAGTACCTCGCCCAGGCTGCCTCGCCTGCTATGCTGAACAGGAGCCTTGAGGGGATGGGAAGATTGGAAGGGATAGACAAGGAAGAGGGAAGGAAGCGGCCGTGGCCTTAAGTTAGGTACCATCCCGGCATTTGCCTGGAGGAGAAGTGGGAAACCACGGAAAACCACTTCGAGGATGGCCACCTCTACTCAGTTGACCTCCAGAGGCTGAGTGGACCCCGTTCCAGCCCTCGTACCACTTTTCAAATTTCGTGGCAGAGCCGGGAATCGAACCCGGGCCTCCGGGGGTAGCAGCTAATCACACTAACCACTACACCACAGAGACGGACCCTCGTAAATTTAAAAACAGAAAACAAGAATTGTGTACGCACGTTCAATCCAGAAACTTACAGTAAAACTGTTTGGCTCGAGTTCACCTACATGTAATTAGGGTGAGTAGAATTGAAATTTACTTAATACATTGTGTTAACTGCATGGCTACTAGTTGCATGCCTCAGTGGAGATTCCAGGATACGCCACTGCTACATACCTTGTTCAATATGCTTTCTGTGGACAGGAAGAATGTTGAAATAAGAAATAAACCCCCGTTTAGATCGCACAGTTTACAAATGTGTAGCAAATATGGATGACTTTGAAAAGTGTGTTTTACTTCCAACAATATTTGACTAGTACGATAATGAAAATTTTCAACGGCTAAGAAATTGGTGTTCTTAATGAAGGAGAAAATTAATTATACGGGCTTCGTATCTTTCATGTACAAGCTACTGAAATTCCTCGATTTTAAATGCGGGAACCATATAATTAATTTGTGTTTCTTTTACCTTGTAAAGACGTTATCGTACTGGAGTACTACTCAGAATGTCATGCGGTATAGATTACATTGTAAGAGCTAATAACACAGCCTCACGCGGGTTGAGTACTGCCTTCACGAATAACTACTGTATGTCATTTTAGAGGACATATTCCTCTATAGCTGACTCATAACGTAATTAAAACGTTGTATGTTTACTTTTTATTGTTTCAAATATCCCATCAGCTAATGCTCCTATTGGGACAGTACGTTAAAAACTTGACACAGTTATATTATTGGTAAGAAATTATTTAAAATATTTAAGTTCATTAAGTCTTTAGGCTTTTTTAATCGTGAAATTACCAGCGTTTTGCCCCAGTGTAGCAGTGGGCTCGTCAGTTGGAATGCTACCTACACCTTTCTAAGACGCTGGCGGTAGTGCGCCGTTGTGACACCACTGCAAGCCTCCTATGTAGGACAATACACTGACGGTGTACTAGGGAAAGTATGTGCTTCCACTTATATAAATGCCTGCCTTTGGCCTATATAAAAAAATGTTCCTAGAAGGAAACCATAATTTAATTTCATCGATTGCGTAATGTTAAAAACATTAAAGCTCATTAAGTCTTTAGGCTTTTTCAATCAGTGAAATTACCATTAGGCTACTGACCATCTCATCGGTCTCCATCTGATCTGAGATCGGAACGGCTCGGCTGGGATCATCAATGACCGTCTAGTGGGAACGTGCGAAGGGCCAAGGGCGAAGAATAACAGGATGCCGCTCTTCAGTTTTGCGATAACCATGGACGACGGAAGATTAATTGAGTACGTCCGTATCAAGAACTGTATGATTTATCGCACAAAAATACAGCATTTTTTTTTCAGCCGGCGTGATGCATTTTCGGACCGAAGTATTCATCTGTTAATATCTGCTTCTATGTACCCCAACAACCGCAAAAAAAAAAAAAAAAAAAAAAAATAAAAATAAAAAAAAAAAAAAATCATAATGGGACATACGGAAGTACTGGTAGAATTTTGACTCGTCGTCAACTAACTCTCGAAATAAGGCGAACATTTATCCTTCTTTCTTTCGCCTTGTCAGTATTTGATGCACCCTGAACCTCCGACTGGGCCTATTCTCCTCTTCTTCGTCCAAAATCGAGACACCGAGCTCGATAGCTGCAGTCGCTTAAGTGCGGCCAGTATCCAGTATTCGGGAGATAGTAGGTTCGAACCCAACTGTCGGCAGCCCTGAAAATGGTTTTCCGTAGTTTCCCATTTTCACACCAGGCAAATACTGGGGCTGTACCTTAATTAAGGCCACGGCCGCTTCCTTCCCAATCCTAGCCCTTTCCTGTCCCATCGTTGCCGTAAGACCTATCTGTGTCGGTGCGACGTAAAAAACTAGCAAAAAAAAAAAACAAGACAATTTGAATTAATGATTCGACTGAAAAAGGCATTTAAATTGTTGGCACTACTGTTTACTAGCGGACCCACCGGAATAGACTGAACAGAAAAGGGGGTTCGAGCGTAGATCGGCTCGACCGCGTCACGGCCTGATGGATCCACGGTGACGTGCCAGATGCGACCGTGTCGCATGCGACCCGTGCCACTTCTAGTGACCGTATAAGGTGGTGGTGGTGATTATTGTTTTAAGAGGAAGTACAACTAGGCAACCATCCTCTATATAACACTAATCAGAGGGAAAAAGAGAAGGGATCCGACACTTCGAAAAATGAAGATATCGACCAAAGTAAGACAAGGGCCACGAAGGGCGTGAAAGTGAAAGACTCCCTAGCCCTCGCAAACCTAATAGCGTCGGGGTAGGAAAAGAACAAGAGTTGACCAAGAGAGGTCGGATAGGATAGACGAATGTGAGGAGCCTGGCACAAGTAAGTGGAAGCAATGCCAGGACTCAGCTAAGGGCCCCGTTGTCGCCAACCCACGCTCCAAAGTTCAGAGCCCCTGAGGCCCCTTTTAGTCGCCTCTTACGACAGGCAGGGGATACCGTGGGTGTTATTCTACCGCCCCCACCCACAGGGGGATGACCGTATAATCTGTAACCGTGCCGGATGCGACCGGCGTTGACAAGCAAATTGTCATTTGATAAGTTGTGTCATCATCCAAGATAAGGTAAGCTAAATGAAGTGCAATGCCATTTCAGTAAGTCGTATAAGCAGTTACTGCTCCTACGTTAGATAACACTTCTGGGGAAAAACTCGTTTTATAAAACGAAACATGGTGATGCGTTTACGTCTTTTCCCACCGGGCGAGTTGGCCATGCGGTTAGAGGCGCGCGGCCCTGAGCTTGCATCTGGGAGATAGTGGGTTCGAATCCCACTGTCGGCAGCCCTGAAGATGGTTTTCTGTGGTTTCCCATTTTACACCGGGCAAATGATAGGGCTGTACTTTAATTAAGACTAGGGCCGTTTGCTTCCCACTCCTAGCCCTTTCCTATCCCATCGTCACCTCAAGCCCTGTCTGTGTCGGTGCGACGTAATGCCACTAACAAAAAATAGATCCTAATTCTCTGAAATTCTTTACGACTTGGGCCTACTTATCGTGTCCTATTAGTTCCAGGAGTGTCCGAGGACGTGTTCGGCTTGCCTGGTGCAGGTCTTCCTACCTGACACCCGTGGGCGGCCTGCGCATCTGGATGTGGGATTATGATAATGGAATAGGGAGAGATGAAACCCGGTTTCGGCACGTAGCCTACTCCTCTCGAATAATACCAAGGGGTCTGCTTAATGCTTTACGTCGCCATCCGACGGCCGAATCACCATCAACTGCATCATATCCCTTCACTCCATTTGAACACTGCGAAAAGGTTTGGATTTGAATCCAGGCTTTTGGCATGCAATCTAGTGATTAGAAACTGTCTACCATCAACTTTCCTACCCTGCCGGCCAACATTCTGATGGTGAATTTTTTTTCATCCAGGCTAAGTGGCTCAGTCGGTCGAGATGCTGGTCTGCCGACTCCAACTTGGCAGGTTCGATCCTGGCTCAGTCCGGTGGTATTTGAACGTGCTCAAATACGTCAGCTTTGTGTGGGTGGATTTACTGGCACGTAAATATGTCCTGCGGGACTAAATTTTGGCACCTCGGCGTCTCCTTAAACCATAAAAGTAGTTACTGGGACGTAAAGCCAGCAACATTATTCTATTTTTCTTTCTACCAACGACACTCGAACCTGTTAACCACGGTGTCAGACCTTTATTTTGGAAAAGACCAAGTTAGCTACTTACAAGCAATCTGCTACTTGGCAACAGCCCTTAATGCGGATCAATTGTAAGTGATTGATGGGTTGCATGCGGCACGATGGTTATCCACTCGGTCGCCATTGGCATGATAATGGCCTGGTCGCGTCCGGCACGGTCGCATCTGGCACGTAACCGGATCCACGCCCGGATCGTGACGTGCTCAGAACTGCCCGGCACATCTCGTGTGAACCGGGCTTTAATGATCTTTTAACTTTACGCAATCGATGAAATTAAATTATGGTTTCCTTCTTGTAACCCTATTTTTGAAATGAGATTATTGTTCGCACAGAGCTTAGAGTACTATAAATACAATTAAAATCTAAAATCCATTTTTGAAGGATACAATTACTGTATTTGTCCAACCCTTGTCCCGTTTCTCAACGGGGTCGGGTATGAGGTGAGATAAATCTTTCGTGGCGGGTTTTTATGATCGGATGCCCTTCCTGACGTCAATCTCATTAGAGGGGTTAATGAGATGAAATCGATCAATGTCGTGATGTATGACAGTACAAAGGGAGAAGGTGAAACCCGGTGCCGGCACATAGCCTACTCCTGTCGAAAAACACAAAAGGGTCTGTTCAAGGCTTAATGTCTCCATCCGACGGACAACAGCGCCATATGCCCTCACTCCATATGAGCACTGCGGAGAGGTTTGGAATTTAATCCAGGCTTTTCGCACACAATCTGGTGATTAGAAATTGCATACCATCACCTCTCCCATCCTGCCGGCCAATATTCTGATGGTGAACATTTTTTCGACCAACGGGACTCGAACCGGCTCACCATGATGTCGGACCGTTCAGACTTCAACTCGTGAAGTTTCGCTTAAGTTGTGCTTAAGGATACTTATATATTAAAATATATACACAAGAAACTCGTTTATATTGATTACGTGGGAGCGGAACTGACCCACATTATCGAAAATCCGGATAATCCGGAAAAACTAAAAAATCAAATACAATACATGTTATATAATTTATTAACATAAGTTGACCGTAATACCTTTTTGAGTTGTACAAAAAATATATGGACACTTTTCTTTCTTACATTTACGACTCTGTTTTACACACTAAAATAATGTGTAAGTTCTGTCTGTTTTCAATTTGTATAGCGTTTGCGCGCAGCACGATCACGAAGACGTTTTTCCAACATCAGATCTAACGGTGTGGTTTTAGTCTAGGATTCTAAATAGGGCATCAGTTTGTCCAGCTGAATTGTTGCCTTCCTCGAGTCATTGTTTCTTCTGATGGAGCACTGGTTTCATTTCCGAATTCACCATCAGTGAATTGGTAGTGTGTTGCATTCAGAATAGCGTTGATTTCAATCCCACCTCGGTCGTCCACGGTTTCCCATTCTCAATTCTAGGCGAACGAAGGGACGGTACCTTTGATAGACCGTGGCCGAATTACTTCCAATTCCTCTCCTTAACTATTCTTGGCGGAAAAAACATTCAAGAAGAGTCGACCCTGTAAAAGAAATACAGTACTGTATGAGTAAAAATAAATGTTTATTATTTTTGTTCCGAGTTCACTGTGGAACAGCAGAGGTGAAAGAAGGTGCAGGGGTAAATGGGCTAACTACAAATGCCAAGAAAATAAAAAAATTAAAACTTAAGCTGAAGGTTATATTTCCTTTTTAAAAAAATTAACTTTAGCAAATTTTATAACAATGAAGTGTTAGGTAAAATGACAAGGCTTTAACCAAAACAAGAAAATCCAAAATTTAGAGACATTTTAACAATGTGGGCTTCAAGCCCCAAGTTTTACAATTTCTGAGGTCTCAGCTCACAAACACATATTTACCAAAGGGCAGAAATCCCCTAATAACACGGAGCACTTGCTCCCACCTAGCACTGTCAAGCCTCCTAGAGGAACATATCCAATACTTAAAAGAGCTGACCCGCTCTCAGTTTTCCAAGCCTATTAAAGGCAATACCAGGCCTTACACTAAATTGCCATCCAGGCACAACTTACACAAAATGAAACGGAGGTATCTTGTACCCAACCTACTGGGCCTTAGTAGAAAAAAATTAGGTTAAGTAAATGGCCCAAAATGCAACACTGAATGGAGGCGTGAATTTGCACTCCTACATGAAACTTCTTAAAACCTAAGAGGCACTAGGCCGATGAAACAGGGGCTATTCCCAAATTATGGAGGTGACTCGTATAATGAATAAATTTAACACATTAAGGAAGAGTAGAAAATCAATTACCAAAACGTAGTCACCTCAAGTCAAAATGAAGGGGAGCTCGAGAGGGTAAAGCACTCTCTATCCCCGATTTACAGTTACAGATATATGCAGTTTTTACATAAGCCGACACAAGTTTACATTTGTAGAAAGGTAGGTTACATTGTAAAAGTTTCGGACCTTTCCCGCGGGTTAAACTGCTGAGCTAGCAAGAAATAAAGATGTTAAGCGGCCATTACCTTACTGAAGAACTGCTGCCAGATGGAAGAGGCGCTTCCCGCCTCCTGCTACACGTCCATACACTAAGTTAGATGTTGATGAAGTGGCCGAGAGACAAGAAAATCAGCAGTTTTTATACCCTCGGGGAAGATTCGAGACCTTTCATGAATAATTAAGACACACCCACAGGCTTTTATTGGCTACCGTACACAGTTACACGTAAAATCGAAGAAGAAACCTGTGATTGATGGGAAATTAATTACAGAAATTCTGGATTGGCTAAGTTCAAAACTGGCGGGAAAAAAGATTAATATTGCCAACCCACAAATGAAAGAACGAAATTTAGTAATAAGAAAACTTATGAGTACAAAATATCTTCAAGAAAGTTCCCTCACTCACACCAGGGTGCATGACCATAGTTTTTTAGTAGAGACATCTATGAGAGAATGTCCAAACTTCTTGATAAATAGAAAAAAAACCAAGTCGAAATTCACACAGTGACATCTTCAGAGCAAACGTTTAAGTATGTCCAGTTTTAAGTTCAGTGTTTCTCCTGTAGAGGAGTACTTTAAGGCGGAAAATTCAAATGTGCGGCGTAGAGGTGTACCACCCGGTACAATTTTCGATCCGGATAAATCGGAGATCCGGATTAATGAGGGCCGGATAAACGAGGTTCTTATGCACCTATATAAACAGAATCGTTACAGCTAGAAATACAACCTGATAATAAGTTGAGCTAAATAGGCTAAAACCAAGAACATTAAGTTTTATCCATGCATTTTTCGTAATATTTATTTTTAAAATATTGCAATTCTGGCTAGCTTTCAAGAATTCAGGAATGGGATTAAATGCTGGTATAACCCTATACAATGCACCATTCGTTCCATACTTCATCGTGTTCATATGAATTTCGTTGTCAGCATTGATAATCGTGAGATTAAGGCTTCTATCAGGCAGGGTTGCAGTGGTAACAGAAATGGGTTTCAGATCCACTCGTGAAATGACAAATTAAAGATGAACGAGCGTTTAATGGGTTACTTAAGGGTTTTTACCAATCAAAACAGGAAAATAATTGTATAAATTTAGTTGTATTTAAATGTCTCAATAACCCACTGTATAGAAAATGCAAAACCAGAAGGGCAAGAAAGCTGTACACCATAGCTATAGCACAACATCAGAATTATGTTGCTGTGTAACCTTAAGTCAAAGGTTGATCAGTTATTTAAAATAGCTTTGTCAGTTGCAGTTGGTTTCTATATCTATATAAATAAAGTTTTAGGGGGTCCGCTGTCTGTAATTTCGTTTATTTCGCCTTTTTTTTCAGATATGTGTCCGTTTAAGGACAACTCAAGACCGTATCAGTAATTTTTAGCTCTCGTTTCTGTTTGTCCGTATGTTCCACCATCACGGCGAAACGGTTGGATAGATCTCGACTAAACTTCATATTCAGAGTATATACTCATCCATAAGCAGACATAGGCATGCATATGATTTAAAAATCCGTATAAGATACTGTATGCGAAACGTATCTTCATTTAAAGAACTTTTGTTATGTACTTAATTTCGCTTACTCTCCAAATGACGGAGAAAATTAATATTTTCTGCGGGTTTCATGCTCTACATTGAGTGACCGACAACGAACCTACCGGTTACCATGGCAACGTCACCGGCTGGTTGCCAGCAGGGTAGTAATGTAATGCAGTTCTTTCGTCGTCATTCCTGTAAACTCATGGTTGTTCGTTGGGTAGAAGGCAAGAGAGACGCCAAGCTGCCCGTCTGCGGTGTATTTCTCTCTTTATAATGAAAACTCCCCATCTCCATTGTGAATGGTATTAGGCAAGCGAGCCTGCCGTTATAGTAGAAATTCCCTAACTTGAGTGTGGATAGCAGTAGGAAACGTGGTCTGTCATTATCATCAAAGCTTCCCAACACGCACCGTACACCGGAAGCAACGTATGCGGTCGACTCCGTGTTTTTTTCTCGGATAATGCTAAGAGACACGCAATTTAATACAATCTTTTTCATCACGTGTACAGTAATTTACGTAGAAACCTGTATACAATATGGAATATCGTAGCAAAGCAGCATATTATGAACTTGTTTCCTTCTGTGTTACGCTTTAGTCTTTATCAATTTAGAATGAATGTGCAATTGTACTACACTTCAATCATTCTTATTTTACTGTTAACTCCATGCAAATGCGATTTTAAGTTTCACGTTAATATTATACCTTTTGATGAATGAACTCATATTTTCTGTCTTTCTTCAGAACACAACGAAAAGCTCATTCAAAAATGTATAAACCCTAAAAATATGCTGAATTTAAGACTTCAAAACGCAAAAATATTACCAACCCTACATATAACCTTTCTTGTACATGTGAATAGTCTACCAGAAAAATAATGGAACAAAAAAGTGAAGTTGTTAATTACTTTAATGTTCTTGTAATGGTGACTATTGTTTTAAGACGAAGTGCAATTAGGCAACCATCCTCTAAATAACTCTAATCAGAGAGAAAAAAATGGAAGAGATCCGACACGTCGAAAAACGAAGGCATCGGCCAAAGAAAGACAAGGGCCATGAAGGGTGTTAAATTGAAATACTCCATAAGCCTTGGGAACCTAATATCGCCGGGGTTGCAAGTGACCAAGAGTTGACTAATGGAGGTCGGATAGTATAGATGAAAGTGAGGAGCCTGGCACAAGTAAGTGGAAACAATACCAGGACAAAAAAGAGCCCAGTGGTCGCCAACCCACGCTCCCAAGTTAAGAGCCTTGTGGCTTTCATGTTCTTGTATAACAATAAGATTCACAGGTTCTTACCGAAAGGAATGGATTAATTTACGGCTACTGAATGATTATTGAAATTAAACGTAATAAGCGAGAACTCAAGCCTGTACATATAATAATAAAATTAGGTTAAATTGAACATGGTATTTATGATTGCTTCTGATATAGGCCTACTGTAGGGTGAGAGGGGAACATTTTATGTAACTACAGTATTTAAGGGAGTATTTAGATTTTATGGGACATGCATAGGGACTCTCGTATCGATGAGAGCCTCGATACGGCTTGTATATCACGAAGGAAGTGTGCTCTGAATAACTGGAAGTGTAATATTATGGTTCAGGTTTTGAAAGCTTGATGAATGTCCGACTTGTTTCTAAGGAAACGTACAAACGTATTATTGCCACCAAGCGTATTAGTGTATGAGAAAATGGCAGTGTGTAATACATGCGATACATAGTAATCAAAATCACTGTTCATTGAGTGTGATGCACCATCTACAGGATTGAGGTAGTAACACTACTGCAGTATCTGATATCCTTAAAGAATATGTGTCCAGAGTAGAATGCGTGAGCAGGAGTTTCACAGTCTAATTCAACAATACGCCGGTAGGAAACAACATAATATAAGGGTACGAGAGAAACTCATGTATTTTTTCTTACGACCTTATTCCTTAGTGTAACATATTTTTAAGATCTGGTAGGAAATAATGGGATTGCGAGAAGTCTTCATTCTGCTCTATAGTCACAACACATTCGGTGCATAGCCAGCACCAAGACAAGACAGAAACATAATATTGTTGAACAGGTCGCTTACTCTGCAGTCCGCACTCACTTAATATAAGAAGGGTAAGAAAGGTTTTCGCTATTCCCCGTTCATCCAGCTCGCGTCCGTAAGGATTCCGGGGGCGATCAAGCGTGCTGATACTCTGGACGGTTACCACGGGTGATGGCGGGGAGGGGCCATCGCTACGGAGAAGCCTGCTCCAATCGCAGCTGGTATTCCCCCATTGTACTTGTTAATATCGTCGGGGTGACAAACGAACCCGACACGAGGTCACTGCTCCCCAGAACAGGGGTGTTCACTGTTTGGGGATTCAGTCCCGAGTGTCGGGAACGACTGAAACTTCGAGGATATTAGCAAATGCGTGGGATGAGGTGCGCGTCCGAAAGGATTCCGGGGACGACAAAGCGCATCGACTTACTGGATTGTCGCCACGGGTGATGGCGGGGAAGGGCCATCACCTCTACGAAAGCTTCCTGCGTTAGGTCAAGGAAGCAAAACGCCCTCATCGTATTTGGTGGTGCTCTTGGGGTGAGAGCAGAAATCCAGATGAGGTCAAGGACTCTTGACCTGTTTTGAGGAACAGTCTGCGAGCGAGTCGCGGAGACGGCTGATGCCTCGGAAGCATCAGCAAATAAGTTTTGGGTACAGTGTGCGTCCGAAAGAGAAGAAATGTACCCCCTACTCCCACACTCTGAATGGTAGCCACCATTGCAGCTTGCTGCATTAGTCAGTTAGGTCAAGACTGCACGAATTCTCCTTGGTTCTTTGGCTATGTCCTCATACCTACCTCCTTTGGCTGTGAGACCGCCCGTGTCTTCCAGCGTCGTCCTAACTTCCAAACTGGCGTTCGAAAACATTATTAAGAAAAAGAAAGCAGCTCAGAATTAGTGTTGGCTACTGTATGCATGATTCGAAGCAGTGTATCGATTCATTCAAGTGTCCGAGTGAATCGATTCGCAGGAACGGCGAGCTCACGGCTCACGATTCAGTCTACTCGCAGCGGACAGTGCTGAGTGGCGCACTCACTGGACGTTGACGGGGATCCGAGCTTCCGCTGCAGCGAGACAATGAATCATGGCAGATTGAAAGAATCGTGAACGAGCACGCTCAGTGAGACACAAGATACACACGGCTCCTTATCGGCACATTGGACACTGGCGGAGAGCCGAGCTTCCGCTGCAGTGAGACATACAGTGAGCCATGGCACACGGAAAGAATCGTATGTTATAATGGACTCTCGAGCTCAGCTTATTTGAAAATAATACCCACTTGCATTCACTGTCCTCTTCTTACAGGGAGGTTTAAATAATAGATGGATTTATTTGCAGTGTTAAAAAGGTAGTCAAAACATAATTCTGAAGTAGGTAGTAAGTAGGTAGGCTATTAGTTTATACTATTTATTATTTTAATGAATCTTAGTAATATAACTTAGTTGACATTTGACAATTAAACTCGACTCTAGCCTGCCCTATGACTATGAGTCATGCTCATAACCACTCAAAAGTACCTGTTTTATATTGGGAAGAACGGCTCAGTATTCTCTCAGTTCGTATGTCACATCGTTGCAAAAGACTTCAATCATATGTGGACAGACGCAATAACTTAACGAACAGTATGTTGAATCAGAAAACCAGCGGGCTACTGTACATCTCGGGTAGCCTATACAAAATATGACGATTTAAAAAAGTCCTCAGCTGATAGGAAAATACATATTTTCAAAAATGACTGAGCGAGTTGGACGTGCGGTTAGTATCGCGTAGCTATGCGCTTGCAATCGGGGGATGGTGGGTTCGAATCCCACCGCCGGCAGCTGTTAAGATGGTTTTCCGCAGTTTCCCCATTTTCACACCAGGAAATGCTGGGACTGTACCTTAATTCAGGCCATGGCTGCTACCTTCCTAATCCTAGACCTTTCCCATCCTGCGTTGCCGGAAACCTTCGATGTATCAGAGTGACTAGCATTTTTTTCTAAGAAAGGAGTTCATAGTATGAAGACCAGATGGCAGCAGCGAGCACTGAATGCTGTTGCTGCTGCCTTACCAGCACATACTACACAGATGCACTAGGAGCGGTGACTAATGTGCCGTGAATCGGATCACTGTATCGATTCAGTAACGTGAACGGAATCAAATGAATCGATTCAGTAAAATGAATCGAATGGCCCATCACTACTCTGAATGTTTAGATAATCTCCACTGGTAAGGACGTGGACCACCTTAACAATGAAGATATATTATACCCTACAGGGCACATTAATACTGCAGGATGATACCTACCTGCATTTCTGTTCTTACCTACGGGCTCCAGCTCAGCTGCAGTCGGCAAAAATGGTCGATAGTTGGGTTCTTATGACGAGAGGATCATGGGGAACTCATACAATTACATTAAACTACGAAATGAGGAACACTTTCGCTGTGATCAGAATTTTGAGCATAAGTTTGTATTCAATAACTCAAATTATTTACAATGATCGCACCTGGAGTGCCCAAATAAGTGCCCCAAAGTCTCACATCTACAATTTAAAAGGAAAACAAAGAAAATACAATCTGGATGATGACGTTGTGCTGAAGTTTGTCGATCTGTGAACCAAGAAAAGACCGGATGTGTTCCCCACATGGAAACCGCATCCCTATGCCTGCGACATAAAATGATATGATGGTAGAATTAAGGATACCCGCAGAGATTACCGCTATAATGAAAGTTTCCTCCCATACCGGGATATTTATATACACAAAAATTAGCAGCACAATAAGTAATAAAAATAATCACAGATAACCTACTCTAGCGCCCTCAATTTCATATTTACACGGACGTGAATCCACGTCCACCAGGCAGAACTTTGTGTCAACAGGGCAATCATAACAGTAGCATAGTGCCAAGATCACATTAGTAAAATACGCAACCCTAAGAATGCGAATCAAACAAGAAAGGAACAGGAGGTAAAAAGGTTAAAATAAATGACGCACTGTGTTTGCAAAATGCTTCTCTGCCAAAGGAGAATGACCTACCTCCAGAGCGATTTAAAAATGGCCGAGCTCACCCCAATACAGAGCAGGCGAACATTGACCTGCAGTCAGGTCTGGAGCCTCCCCCTACATCAAAAAAAACTTGTAAACAAACTACCACTAGACGTCTTACCCTACATTCTTTCACAAAGGGACATTTAAGCTTCTACACATAGCAGCAAATGGCCACAAAATAAGTGAGGAAAGACACATCTCACATACGCACCTGACTTCATTTAACTACCCACACGGGTCGCAGTTAAGTCACATAAAGTGTTCTACCATACTATCACATCAAACCATCACCGTCAATATGCGGCGTGTCAACAGTAACCTTGGGGTCAGAGGTTCAAACCCAGCGTTTGGCAGAGTAGCACAGAGTCGAATAGCGTTAAAACCTGCGCCTCCGCTATAGTTTACGCCCGTCTAAGGCACGTAAATAGAGCCCCTTAACAAAATAAATACCATCAGCATGCATACCTTACATTACGCAGATATGTCTGCCCTTCCCTTGGAATATAAGGGGAATTACACCTAGTGATCCTAATCCTACAAGTAAAATGTATTTAACGACCGACCCAAAGGAAAATATCCGGTCTATCGTACTCAAACAAATACGTATCATTAGGCACACTACCTCTTGCCGCGATAACAAAAAATTACCTCATTGTCTGCTTTACATAAAGGAAAGAAAATCTATCTACACTTACCCTTTAGATATATCCAAAGTATCTTAATATGCAGCCTGATGGGCCACAATCAAATCCTATATTAATATTTACACGTTTAATTCTACTATCTCTGCGTGACACCTTAACTCTACCATATGTCTAGTATCTCATGGTCCACTTATCTCATTGTTGATCTCCTCCTCTCTCCCTCCGGGTAGGCTATCATGATTTAGCCCATCATGGTAGAGGTCTCAGCCAGGGTCGATTCTTGGAGTCCGGTCTTCCTGCCTCGCTGGCCCATGGTGCTGTCTTCTTCTTGAGGGATGCCTCGTTCAAGGTAGCGTCTTCGAAGCCACGTTCTGAAGTTCTTGCCCCTCACTTCCCTCGGAATATCTCGACTTCTTACTACAATGAAATATTCACTTTAAACACAACGCAACATTCTGGACATTTATTTAGGTTGAGCTAGCACACAGCGCTAACACTTTGCAATACACACTCCTCGTCCTCCATTCTCGTATAACTGCATACTCGCTAACTTGTGCACTGTGCCACAAACTATTTTCTGCTCTAGAGACTATCCACTCGGTTATTGTGTTTTTATGCCCGCTTAATTTGGATCCAACAGTCTATCAGAGGATAGATATAGACCTCCTTAGCCTATTGTCCACACTTCCTCGGCACCTCGGGAGCTTCGCCCCTACCGCTATTATCAGAGTCTATAAGTACGGCGTTCTTTTGTTGCTGATACAATTAACCACACGCGATCTCATTGATAGGTATCTGAACATCGCGCCACCTATAAATCCACCACCTGTAACTCTGTAAGTCACCGATCCACTGGATCAAAGTTATCGCACTGTAATAATTACACACTGTCTTTGTTCTGAACAAAAGGTTTCTGGCGCAATCTAGGCAGACGTGCGACGCGTGCTGGCAGCAATATGATCGTCAACTGGATGATCTCCCCCCATATCACTCAGCTTTTATATGAGGCAGCACACTAAAGGACGCCAGGGAAAGTCCCGAGAAACAACTTGAGTCTGGAATGTGGCCACTACAGAGCTTCCCACGGTGGTTCTACTTGGTACATATTTATTGATCTAATTATATGTTAATAAACCTGGAGGGATCTATAGCTTCGTAAAATTCTAGCAGTCATTTCCATCTTTTTATTTTCCCGAGAAGCCTTCAATTACGGGAATTACGACTCAATTTCGGTAATGTGGTGGGCCTGTCTGCTCCCGCTAAAAATCTCTGTTAAGATGGCAGGTCTCTCCCCCAGACAGAATCCCATCTCTCTTTCTCTCTTCCTCACATATTCTTTCTTCGTCACATATGACCACGCCTTGCCTCGGGAAATCACCTTCTCGATTCCCGCGCTCTATATAGCATCACGCCCTCACAAGCGGCGTCCTACTGCAAAATTTTTACTGCGTTAAATATCCATTCTCGCGGTTAAGTATATTGGTACAATATATCAAAGTATCTTTCTTTGACAGCTTCCAGGTAGATCTGCTGAAAGGTGTTGTGTAAAATGTTTCTTCAACACTTTTCTCTGCTCTAGTTGTTGTTGCTGCTGCTCTTCGTGGATTTATCATATACTACAGCATACGACAGATAGACCTAGGAGAAGTTCTGCCCACTATCTGACAAGACAGAAGAAACGTGCGGCGAATCGACAAAATGATGCATGTTCAGTTGCTGTGAAGAGCTTCAATTGTAAAAGTTGGTACCTGTATCAATGGATGGTCATAAAATCTATGTATGGATAATTTTGTCTATCCCTATGATATTCGCTAAATAAAATTCAACATTACCGTTCTTAACGTTAGTTGCTTTACGTCTCATCAACTACTTTTACGGTTTTGGGAGACACCAAGGTGCCAGAATTTGGTCCCGCAGAAGTTCTTTTACGTGCCAGTAAATCTGTCGACACGAGGCTGATGTATTTGAGCACCTTCAAATACCACCGGACTGAGCCAGAATCGAACCTGCCAAGTTGGGGTCAGAAGGCCAGCGCTTCAACCGTCCGAGCCACTCAGCCCGGCTACATCACTGTTCTTAACTTCAGACGTGGATAAAGAAAAACAGGATATATATGCACCAACAATAGCCTACTTCCAGAGAGCCTACAGCGTCAGGAATATGCGAGTAAGAGGACTCCTTCTGGGTGCTAGAGGGGCTATCACCAGAAATTTTGTCGAATGGCGGCAATCGTGCAGACTGGACAGAAATATTCAAGACAAAATTGTTACCACGATTTTAAAATTCTCAGTGGCAATAATGCGGAACTATTTGTATGGAAAACACAATACTTAATTTCCTACCGGCAGCATAACAAAAGTTCATATTCTTGAGTGCATTGATATTTCTTTTACGAAACAAACAATTCAATTATTTTTTCAAAGAACTTGTGAGCTCTTCTGTGTCCTTTGGAAAGATGTATTGGCGTCAGAATAAATAAAAAAAATAGTATATAGAAGGCTAAATATATTTACGCTACCTGTACTACCCGTAGCTTACGGGTTATAGAAAAACTCGCAACCATAGGGTTGGCAGGAGATTCAAGATAATGCCCATCTCCCATAATCGGAAACCATAGATCCGGAGCAGGGTATTGATTACCTTTCTTCCTTTCTTAATCTGTTTACCCTCCACGGTTGGTTTTCCTCTCGGACTCAGCGAGGGATCCCACCTCTACCACCTCAAGGGCAGTGTCCTGCAGCGTGAGACATTGGGTCTGGGGATACAACGGGGGAGAATGACCAGCACCTCGCCCAGGCGGCCTCACCTGCTATGCTGAACAGGGGCCTTGCGGAGGGATGGGAAGATTGGAAAGGATAGGCAAGGAAGAGGGAAGGAAGCGGCCGTGGCCTTAAGTTAGGTACCATCCCGGCATTTGCCTGGAGAAGAAGTGGGAAACCACGGAAAACCACTTCAAGGATGGCTGAGGTGGGAATCAAACCCATCTCTACTCATTTGACCTCCCGAGCCTGAGTGGACCCCGTTCCAGCCCTCGTACCACTTTTCAAATTTCGTGGCAGAACCGGGAATCGAACCCGGGCCTCCGGGAGTGACAGCTAATCACAGTAACCACTAAGCCACAGAGGCGGACGTATTGATTATTTTAAAATTTTCGATACATGCAGTTTACAAAACTGAATATAGCATAACTGAAAAACATGTAGTAAAAGCAGAAATAAAGAATAAGGTGTTCGCAAAATATCATGAATATCATTAATCAAAATTTAACATTTGTAAGTGATTTCGAAATTGAACAGAGAAAAAGAATGGCCTGAAAAGTGTGTTAGAAATACTATTGTAAGGAATGAAATTTCTCGGACATGCTATCGAGGTTCATTAGATACCCCGGAAACATCACCCTCCCCAAATATGTCACCACAGTATTCATCCTCAGTCCCTCCGTATCATGTCCGACTCCTGAAATGAATATTAATATTGTCTATCGAAGGAAAAACAAACCACATGCAGACTAATAGAACTACGTCGATAAATTATATTCTCTATAACTATAATCATCGTATCTAACTGCTCTAGACTTCGTCGGAGTTATAATTTCTAGGTTGCTTTAGGCACAATTCCGTTACTAACTACGAAGGCAAGTCAGTAAGTATCTGCAGTTTCGCTCTAATTGTCTTTAGGTTGTGTGCTCGCCAGCCGTTAGAAGGCACCATTGTCCACGTCTGTGGTAGGTTTCAGCGTTATCACATCAGTGCAGCTTGCGCTGTTACGACGCGCCGCTCTCTGTTTGGACCAAGTGTTCCGTAATGAGTTTTTTGTGGTCTGACGGTGTACCAGGAGCAGAAATTCATGAAGACTTTCAGCACAATACGGGGACAATGTTTTGCCACAGCGCATGCTTCCATTCCATGCTCTGACGTTTGCTCTCTGGTTCGAAGTGGTGAACCCATGTTTCGTCTCCAGTGATGATCCGTTTCAGAAACGTTTCACCTTCGTTAGCATGACGGTCCAGTAGGTGCTGACAGATTCTCACACGATTGCGCTTCTGCTCTTCATTGAGTTATTTAGGAACCCATCTCGAACAGACTTTGTGAAAGTTAAGCCTGTTGGATTTCATATGTAGAACCATGGCTAATGTGCATGTGGTTTGCCACGTCATCAAGTCACTCGTCTGTTATTCAGGATCATACCGTATCACGCACTTGTTCAATACTGGCATCAGTTACGGCTGCAGATGGACGCCCGGATCTTTCCTCATCCTTTACACTCGTGCGACTCCTTTTGAACTGTTCAATCCACTGGTAAACCTTTCGCTGTGGCATAACATTGTCTCTGTATTGTTCTGAATGTCTTCTATAAATTTCCGTTCCTGGTACACCCTCAAATCATAAAAAATGGATTACGGAACGCTGTACTTCCTTGGTGCAAACAGAGAGGAGGTGGTGGTGGTGCTTATTGTTTAAGAAGAAGTACAACTAGGCAACCATCCTCTATATAACAGTAATCAGAGAGAAAGAATGGAAGGGATCCGACACTTCGAAAAATGAAGGTATCGGCCAAAGAAAGGTAAAGGCCACTAAGGACATGGAAATGAATGACTTCCCATTCCTCGAGTGCTCTAATACTGTCGGCCGTCGGAAAAGAACAAGAGTTGACCAAGCAAAGTCGGATCGGATAGTTGGGTTATGTGAACGAATCCGATCCACGAAATATCACTGTAATATTTGTCCCAAATTGAAGATAATAATTGCTTTTACTCAAGTAAAGTGTCAAATCTGCGCTAAATTAAGAAATACAGTCGTTACTAGAAAAATATCTAGAGAAATATGTACGGTATATGTACTTACGAGCTTTAAACAGGACTCCCTTGTGTTGCATTCCGCTGCTCGTGCCGTCTTTTATTTCTTTCTTGAGGTCCAGAGCTAACATCAACGAATGGGAGTGCTATGTCTGTGTATTCTCATTATCATTGTCCATATGACTTGCACGGGCAGTTCAAACAGCAAAATAGCATGATCCCTGGACCAATAAATATATTACTGTTTTGTTGAAAGGAAAATAGCATGATCCCTGGATGAATAATAATGAATGAGTTAGGGTACAAAACGAATGAGCAACATGAAGAAAACAACACCTAATTAATTCAAACAACTTCAGTGAGCAAAGACATCACACATGAAAGTGTTAGACAAACAAAACGTACAGAAGCGCTGTGACGTAGCAGAAAAAATAGTTGTAAGGTAGTAAAGTATGTATCCATATTATTCTCTACACGTAAAATATTTCACACTTTTTCTTAATTTACCGCAGGTTTTACACTTTATTTGGGTAAAAGCAATTATTATACTCCATTTGGGACAAATAATACCGTGATATTTCGTGGATCGGATTCGTTCACGTAATCGGATAGACGAAAGTGAGGAGCGTGGCACAAGTGGAAAAATGCCAGGACTCAGCGAAGGGACCCGTGGCCGCAATCCACGCTCCCAAGTTAAGAGCCCCTGGGGCTCCTTGTAGTCGCCTCTTACGACAGGCAGGGGATACCATGGGTGTTATTCTACCGCGGCCATTTCTTGGAGACTTAACAGAGCGGGAAAGAAGTGTCGCGTTTTTCTAGCAAGACTCTGGGACGGCACATGCAGCCCACTTCTTACAGGAAATTCGTGTTTGAAGATAGAGTTATCACTAACCACATGTGGCCCCTTGGTTCCCTGGAGGGGCATTAACACAGAAAGTTTACAAAACAAATCTACACACTTTATTATATGAACTTCGAAATAACATTCGTCAAGAAATTGCTGCAATTCCTCAGAGGGAACTGCAGAGGGTAATGAATAATTTCCTAAGCATGTGCCAGAAAGGTTTCAACAACGAAGGAAGGTAGTTTTAACATCTCCTGGCGTGATATATGCGAACATTTTTATTTTTGTGTTGTTTGTTTGTTTGTTTGTTTGTTTGTTTGTTTGTTTGTTTGTTTGTTTGTTTGTTTGTAAGAAATAGCTTACGCGACGATGTATTTACTGCGGACTTCCTGGCACGCACGCATCTCCCGTGTGCAGGCTGTGCTGCCAGGCTGCGGGACCTAACCTAACCCCAAGGCATTACAGCCCTTTAAGGGAAGCGACCGCTGCTCAGCCCGAAGGCCTGTAGATTACGAGGTGTCGTGTGGTCAGCACGACGAACCCTCTCGGCCGTTATTCTTGGCTTTCTAGACCGGGGCCGCTATCTCACCGTCAGATAGCTCCTCAATTGTAATCTCGTAGGCTGAGTGGACCTCGAACCAGCCCTCAGGTTCAGGTAAAAACCCCTGACCCGGCCGGGATTTTAACCCGGGGCCTCCGGGTAAGAGGCAGGCACACTACCTCTACACCACGGTGCCGGCAGGCTGCGGGACCGGTTCCGCTTTATGTTGCTCAGTCTGTAGTTGGGGAATGGAAACCTTTCCTATGTCCTTGATAGTAATCGCCGCACTGTGCTGTGAGGAAGGAAACTAGGGGTATATTTATGCCGAGATCATGGACGATGAGAGTTGTTTCACCCGCTCGCCGCGCGCATTCGTCAGTCTGGCATTCTCCGTGAGTTAATGTGTCTGTGTAGTTCTGTCCTCTGTCTGTAACTTTCTTAGTGTGTAGACAAATAGTAAAAGGCTTTCTATTGTCTCTAATCACGCCGTACTTCTATTTAATAGTAATTCTCGTCTAATATTGAATCAACATTCTAAAAAGGTATTGATAATAACAACGTTGTTTTTATTTTTACATCGGACTAACTACTTTTAGGGTTTTCGGATACGCCGAGGTGCCGGAATTTAGTCCCGCAGGCGTTCTTTTACGAGCCAGTAAATCTACGTACACAATAATGACGTATTTCGGCACCTTCAAATACCCACCGCGTTCAGCCAGGATCGAACCTACCAAGATGGGGTGAGAAGGCCAGTGCCTCATCCGTCTGAGTCACTCAGACCGGCGAAAAAACTATTATTACCATAGTTAAGTTGGTAAACTGTCAACCTGTCTGTCGAAATTCGCTCGAGAGCATAAAAGACTTACCATATAGTAGGTATTTTTTCAGTGTTGTTGTCTACCCCTAACTAAATCCCCCAGAACCTAGGCAAATTTTGTTGTCTTTATATGCCCCCAGCCTTTGCTGGTGAGGCCTTGTGTTTACAGTGCACTATGTCTTCTGGTATGAGCTAGAGCAAGTTTGTTACTTTCATTGATCTGTCTCAGCTTTATCGTTGGCTTTGACAAAATGAAAGTGACTGAGGTATGAGTGATGCTAGTAGTGCCATTCCTTCTGCAACCAGTCCCCGCTATGAATGGTGTGAAAATATTGCTCACAGGGTCAGTTGGTGCATGCATTTCAGTGGGCTTGGCAGACAATATGCAATAGCAACTTCTGGCTCAGTGAGGAAAGCAACGGGGAAACTACCTCACACCTCATTTCCCTAGTACGACTCTTCAGCGATGTCTAGGCCATCTATGACAGCTGGTGGCGGAGCTGTTGAGGATCCAACCAGCCTTCGGGCTAAGGACTAAACATACATACATTATATCCCCCAAAATACTCTCTCTCTCTCTCTCTCTCACACACATACACACACACACACACTCTCTCTCTCTCTCTCTCTCTCTCTCTCTCTCTGTGTCTCTTCTAATTTCCAATCACCGCTACTGGAACTATAAGAAAGATACAAAAAAGATAAATAAAGATAAAAACAAATACTTTGATTTCGAGCAGCTCACTTATCGCCAATGTTTTATGATATCTATAGCTCTTGACCATTATTGTCTACTGCGATATGACTAACGAGATGATTAATTAACCCACTGTATCGCAGACGACATTGTGATAAGATAGAACGTCCTTCCAGATGTTTAGTAGGGCAGTGTTTATCAGGTAGGTAAGTACCAATTAACTCCTAATATTTAGAGAACTTTATACCACTGTGAAACTTCAAATCGCAGGGCTGAGTGGCTCATACGGTTAAGGAGCTGGCCTTCTGACCCAACTTGGTAGGTTCGAACCTGGCGCAGTCCAGTGGTGTTTGAAGGTGCTCAAATACGTCAGCCTCGTGTTGGTAGATTCAATGGCACGATAAAGAACTCCGCGGGACCAAATTCCGGCACCTCGGTCTTTCCGAAAACCGTAAAAGTAGTTAGTGGGACGTAAAGCCAATAACATTATCTATTATTATTATTATTATTATTATTATTATTATTATTATTATTATTATTATTATTATTATTATTATTATTATTATTATTATTGAAACTTCAAATCAAAGTAAACTCAATCAGCACTGATCTGCATTTACGACAGTCGTTCAGGTGGCAGATTCCCTATCTGTTGTTTACTTAGTCTTTTCTTAAATAATTGCAAAGAATTTGGAAATTTATCGAACACCACCCTTGGTAAATTATTCCAATCCCTAACTGCACTTCCCAGAAAACAATAGTTTGTCCTCTTGAATTCCAACTTATCTCCATATTGTGATCTCAGATCTTCCCACCCAAACTTATTCATTTGCTAATGTCATTCCACACCATCTCTCCACTGACAGCTCGTAACATACTACTTAGTCGAGCAGCTCTTCTCCTTTCTCCCAAGTCTTCCCACCCTAAGATTTGCAAGATTTTCGTAAAATGCACTCTTTTGTCGGAAATGACACAAAACATATTGATCTGCTTTTCTTTGGATTTTTTCCAGTTCTTGAATCAAGTAATCCCAGTGAGGGTCCGATAAACTCGAACCATGCTCTAGTTTGTGTCTCACCTGAGACTTATATGCCCTCTCCTTTACGTCCTTCCGTAATGCCTAAATACCCTCATAACCACGTGCAGAGATCTGTACCCTCTGCTTACAATCCTGTTCATGTCATTACCCAATGAAGATCTTTCCTTATATCATCACCTAGGTACTTACAATGATCCCCATAAGGAACTTACCGGCGCAGTAATTAAAACTGAGAGGACTTTTCCTATTTGTGAAACTCACAAGCTGACTTTTAACCGCTTTTATCATCATACCATTGCCTGCTGTACATCTCACAACATTGTCGAGGTCCCTTTGAAGTCGCTCACAGTGTTGTAACTTATTTATTACTCTATACAGAATAACATCATCCGCAAAAAGCCTCATCTCTGATTCCATTTCCTTACTCATATACAGTGGCGGTGCATTCTGTTCACGATGTTTACATCAACACTCGGTTACTCTCCGGAACCGGCGAAGAGGTTCAATTTCAGGACCGAGGACGCAGGGCCGTGGGACGTAAGGAGGGTGCGGAAAGCGAGGGGCTATTCACCAATAGACACGAGCAACCCCGAAATTAGCCGAAGCACTGTCAGAGCGGGCGGTAAATATTTGCCGTAAGTTTTTAAGGGATTTTAATTGCAATGTTTTGCGGTTGTGACTTCATTAACCGCAATGGACCCGAATATTATGGTAATTACGATTTGTGTAGCGTCAATAGGCGTACGTAGTCTACGTTTATGTAATTAATTAAACTTTTAATTAGTAATACTTGTTTTATGAAAAGTAAACAGCAAAATACGACAAGGCTAGTGGTGTATACTGAGGGCTACTAAGGCTATCGGTGAAGCCCAAATCTCGAATGAGAACGATGGAAATATAAAGCACATTATAATATAAGCATCTGACACATTGATCCATTTAAAAAATTGAAAGCAATGAGATAAAACGTCGCACGTATTTCTGAGAGCAAGGCAACGGAGACAGATCTTGCAGCCCAAGCTCTTCGTCCCTCTCCACTCGCCCTGCCTAGCGCGGCTTGCTGATGTTTGTCCGTTAGGTGTGCTAGGCTTCGCTCCGTCAGGTCGCCACTGCTAACGAACAACCATGCGTTAGGCCTACTCATCGTACATACTTCCTCACCTCATACTCATAGATAACAGAGTGCAGGTATTTCACTCCAGTTTACTTCTGCATCATTGTAGGAAGACACAGCAGGGCTGCTGTTATAATATTATTGTTATAGGTAGATCTGCTAACATGAAATGCAATCTTTCAGGTTTAGTGTTCTCTTCTGTCGGTTGGAATAAAACCCGTGATCATGGGTCGGTCACCACCACTGATCTTTCGAGGAAGCTAATAAACCAGTCAATGATGGGTACGACCACTGATAATCTTGTAAAATTCAAAATTTTAATTTAATAATAATAATAATAATATTAATAATAATACTGGCGCATGGCATTTGTATAGGCTTGGTGATGACCTAATGAGGATGATATGAATGGCGAAGACGACATAAAAACCAGATCTCCCCCCAGTACGAGGGTGTTGATTCTGAGAATTGAACCGGGCCATCAGACCAAATGCAAGCGTTCCATCCATTTAGCCATAAAGCCGAACTTTAATTTGCTGAACCTTAGGCTACCATCTCCACTGATCAGATGTTGATTATTGACAGTTGTAGAGTCCAGAGCAGTAGCCTGTGAAACAGCCTTGACAACACAGCAGGCTTCTCCGCTGGCTATTAGCTGCAGCTCAAAACGCTTAAGGCTTGACGTTCACTAAACCAACTATGGAAGAGGGATGACCTAAGTCTAGTGGTAGCCCACGCCTTGATCCCAGCATACGTCACTGCTTGAAGCAGTTCTTCCTACGCAAGAAACGTCTTCAAAATGAGAGGAAACTGGATCAACTTTAACTAATTGCTCCTAATTTCCTCTCTCCTTCATTCTTTATTGATTTAGTAAGTTCTTCGAACTGCAGCTGTGTGTCTTAAAAGGAAAGTTGCGTTGCTAATCAAGCAATGCCATTACTTTACATCCATATCAACATTAAGTAACAATACATCTGAACACGTTGTTTTCCAAAGCAGCAAACCCCCAGACGTTTTATCCACGCGCCGCCAATGCTCCTATCTATATAATTATATAAAATTGCCGTGGCCTCTGGGCAACGGGTACATTCTTCAAAGTACACGGTTAAGTCATGCAAGGGCAGAAAGCGAGTTTCCGACGCCTAAATGGGGAACAATCGGCTAAGGGAGACAACCCTAACAGAAAACATCGGTCCTCCAGGATTGCTGGGGGTTGGAGCAAGGCTAACAACCTCGCTCCGGAAAACTGTTGCCAAGCCCCAGAATATGCCTCGGAATTAATAGACGACGAGCTAAGCTAAAGGCAATGGACTACTTGTCCCTGAAGGATCTAAAGTGAAGGTGGTGGATGAGTTTAAATATCTTGGTGTACATCTAACCAATGGGAAGATGGTGTACATCAGGACGCAGCACACGTCCTCAAGAACCGGAATTGGAGAGTTGCTGCGCGAGATCGACAAGTTTGGCGGAGAGCAACTGAGGCGGCCGTCGCGCCATAGTTCGTTCATATATATAAAATGAGAGTTTTGTCTGTACATTGTTCAGAATGTAAAAAGAATTGTATTTTTGCATCGGTCGTGTCCACAGTAACAAGGAAATGCACTTTTTTACTTTTCCGTAATTTCTGCCTGCTTATATGTATGTACGTATGTACGCGCATCACGAGAAAACGGCTAAAGAGAATTTAATGGAAATCGGTATGTAAAGTCAGGAAATAAGTCGCTACAATCCAGGCCATAAATAATTTTATTGAAGTTGAGTGAAATGGCAGTTTAGAGGAAGGCCTAAAATTTAATTCTCAAATATTTAGTTATTAGTGGTCCTATCCATAAATACTACATAACTAAATTTCCAATAATTTATGTCTTATACATTTTTTACCGTACCGGCTATGATAACAGAGATATTAATGAATTTGGATTTTTTGCTGAGTCCATATCAGCGCCGAGTTACGAGAAAATGGGTAAGCAGAATCTAATGAAAATCGGAATGTTATGTCATTTACTTCTCTGTGAAAAGGTATCACGCTTTACGCTGTACGGAAGCTTATCGCAGAGTAGCTGACACCATGACATCACTGGGCGAGTTTAATGTGTCAGGTGGATATTGCATCATCCACTCGTCCATACACGGCGCAGTAAAGGGGAAATTCTACGTTCAGGCTATGACGGCCGTTGGAGTATTTGAAGATAAAGGCTTCGACCTGCTGAGTAGCCCTCTCTAGGGACACCAGGACATTGACGTTGGTGTGGGGGCTTGTGTGTTCGTTGATCCCGAAGGCTGTACCAGCTCAGGTTTACCCATGCTGAATTGGCCTCGGAGGAGGGCCAGACTAACAAGTTGCCCCCGCGTTGCTATGAGAGGTGTCTGTGCTCATTTTCTTCATTCCTGTTTCTTTCCTTCATACGTTAATCTTGATTTTCATCTCTGTGACTGCCCAGCCAGCCTCCCTGCCTCGGGTGAACCTTCGTTTCCTGAATGAATGCGTGTGTGTTTGTGTGTGTGTGGAGGTTGTATCTTCCACCAATCAAAGTTTTGGGTCATGGCGATGTGATGCGTGGCTACTGGAAAAGTAGTCGCTAGTGGCCCACCTCCAGATACTGGGCGACACTTGTAGTATGCAGCCTTACCTCGGTATGCGGAGCTCTGCCGAAGTAAGGCTTTTTATTTCCCTGGCTACTCATGGGACCGAAAACGGAACACTCTCTTCATTTTTCTTCAAAGGGTGGCACTCTCAAAATGGCGCCCTTAAGTCTACAAAAGATAAGATGTTTACTCCAGTATCTATCGACTACGAAAGTGACGAACTTCTTCCTCGATTTGTGGTTGCTTCCAGGGTCGATGGAAATAGTTTTCTCGACGAGAGTCCTTTCCTTATTAGTAATGCTGTTGAGGAAATTGTTTGTGGTGAAGTCGACGAGATCAAGACGTACTGATCAAGACATCGACATTTACTTAAACCCAAAAGACGTTCGGAAAGGTTGAGGTTAACTTCGAGAAACACAAATCCCTGAACTCCTGCAAAAGAATTATCTTCCACAAGGATTTGATTAAGGCTTCCGATGTTGACATGACCAGAAAACTAGTTTGTCGAGGTATAACTGGCGTGAGAAGGTTAAAGTGGCGTGTCGGTGACAAGCTGTTTATACGGGCGTTTTCATTCTGACTTTCGAAGCCCAGGCTCTACCCACACGGATAAAGTTTCTATGTGCCGTTTGACTGTACGCCCGTACATTCCAACACCAATGAGGTGTTACAGTTGCCAGAAATTTGGCCACACCTCATTGCGATGTCAAGGTTCGGTGACATATAAAATGTGTGGAAAAGGCTTGAATGCGTCAACTGCACGGGTATGCATGCTGCAGACTCCAAATAGTGTCTCACATTTAAGGAGGAGAAGAAGATCGGGGAGATCAAAACTATGGATAATTTATCTTATCCAGACACTCGGAGAATGTTCAGGTCCATGGCTGCTCCGGAGTTCTCCGCTCCTTTGCTGAAAAGATCACAAAGAGTACGCATCACACCGCAGAGTTTTGTACCAAATCCAACTGTACAGCTAGCATCGAAAAATTCTAACCACGAGCAAGATAGCCCAAGGAAAGGAACTGGAGATCCTGGTAATGTATCCATTCCTCATGGGACGCCCCAAAGTGCATTATTGTCAACGTTGCCTGGGAGGGTCTCTATCCAGGAACGTTCGTTTGAGAAATTTTCTCCCACCAGGGCGGGGTGAAAGACTTTTACGACTAGGGCTGGTAAGTCCATCCCTCCCACAAATGCCCAGAAACAGAAGGGGAGAAGGGAAAGCCACCGAGCTCCCCTAAAAAGTTGGAGGAAAAGCCATCTTCAATACGATTGTCGCATCCCCATGGATGACTGGCAAACCATCTGCTGGCTCTCCTCCAAACAATACAGAAACGGTAAACAACAGTGACAGGTCCCGATGTCCCCTTAACCGATCCTTTTCTGGGAAACGTAATTCTCCCAGGAAGAAAGCCCACCATTCCCGATCAGACGGCTCTCCATCCATGGAGTGTCCAGTCGCCGTATCTCTTTCATTTGCATAGAAAATGCAGGCTGAATCACTCGCCATCGTGGATGGTGACGACAATGACGGCGGAGAATGACAGATTAGGTGGACGAAAGAAGGACAAGCAATTGTCCTAATTTCGTTGCAGTAATCATCCCTACAATAATACTATTGCAATGGAACTGCAATAGATATTCATGGCGCTTAGCTGAATTACGTCAATTCGGCCACCATAGCCTGCTTACAGGGATCTCGTCTGAGGCCTGGACGCGACACGAGTATGAGAGGATTTCGTCTCTATTCCAAGGATCGAGTAGCTCTGGATGGCTCGGCGACTGGCGGGCGTCTGTACCCTAGTCCGTTCCGACATGTTCAGTGAAAATGTGCCGCCACTAACTCAGTAGGATGCATTTGGGGTTCGCGCTCCGTTGCCTGTAATGACAACGCTATGTAACGTGTGCTTTCCACCGGACTACAATCTTAATTTGCATGAAATCCAAGACTTGACTTCCTCCCTTTCCCTTGCTTGGAGACGTGAACGCCCGTAACACTCTCTACGATTCTCCGTCTTCCTGTGCTAGGAGGATGCTTGTTGAGCATTTGTTCAACCACTTTGATCTTTGTGTGCTCAACAGAGGGTAACCTATTCACTTCCGTAGCGCTCATTCTCCCATCTGGATATCACTCTGTGCAGCCACGTGCTCTTTCCACTGCTACGGTGGCAAGTAAACGATGACCTCTGTGATAGTGACCATTTTCAGATATTTATCACGCTCTTAAATCAAAGACAGTCTGGAGTACCGAAGAGCTGGTTACTTCGACTGAAAACTTGACGATAATTTACAGAATGACGTTTCTTCCATTACAAATGGTAGTTTGGTTGCTGAAGGAACCGCAATGCCTTCCTCGTCTGAAATCCCTCACCGGAAACAAGTCATACGTGATCAAAGACTGTTTTTAAGTACTATAGTCGGAATCCTACGATGAACAGCCATATTGCGTTCACGCACCTCTGCGCTAAAGCTCGTTTCTTGATTCGAGAGCATAATAATGATACTTGGGTTAAATATGTGTCGTCCGTGACGGCACATACTCCGTCTTTACAAATATGGACCAAACTGAGCCGTATTGTCGGAATCCAGAACACTCCCCCAGTCCCCGGAATTTCCATTGATAGAGGTATAGTTACAACTCCTTCAGTCATTGCATATCACATCGCGTCACATTTCGCCGATACGACCAGCTCTGGGAGATACGACCCTGCATTTCTGCCCATCAAACGCTAGGGAAAGGCTCATCAGTTGTCGTTTGCCGCTAGTGCTTCGCATTCCTATAACGTGCCTTTTTCGGAGTGGGAATTGCGGAGTGCACTCACGCTATGCAGGGACACGACTCTTGGACAGGATAAAATTCACAGTCAAATGATCAAACATTTGAGTTACCGATGTCTCAAGAATATCCTTGTCCTATTATACAAATATGGATTGAGGGAGTGTTTCCATCTCAGTGGCGTGATGGAATTGTAATGTCAATTCCTAGGTCAGGTGAAGATTCAAAAGTTCTGGATATTTATAGACCAATATGCCTTACGAATAGCCTCTGTGAGCTATTTCAGAGGATGGTAAACCGGCGACTTGTATGAGACATGAAGGGAAGGGTCTCTTGACTGATTACCAGTGTGCTTTTCGCTCTCATTGGTCTGCCACCGATCACCTAGTCAAACTGGAGAGTGCCATTCAGGACGCCTTTCTTCGGAAGGAACACTTAGTAGCCGTGTTTTTTACTTGGAAAAATCTTACTACACTGCCTGTCGGTATGGGACAATCTCCACACTACACCAGTGGGGATTTCGGGGTAATTTACCTACGTTTATTGAGAACTTCACATCCCTCCGGCTCTTTCGAGTCCGAGTAGGGAATGCTTTTCCTTAATATTACGTTCAAGAAAATGGAGTGCCGCAGGGATCTGTACTGAGTGTCACGCTGTTCGCAATCGCCATCACCTGCATTGTTCCTGCTGTTGGGCTCGCAGTTGTTTCATCGCTGTATACAGACGATTTAGCTCTACATTACCGCTCCGGTAGAATGGCTTTTGCTGGGAGACAGCTACAGCCCTGCAACGTGGTTTCCAATTCTCAGTGGCGAAAACCTCAGTTGTACTTATGTCGACGTCAGATTGTGCACTCTGAACCAAAGCTCCGCTTGCGAAACACTGTCTTACCAGTGGTAGATACCTGCACGTTCCTGGGTCTCCCTTTCCCAGCGGCACATAGTGGGGGGATGAACTCGTGGTGCTGCTATGTTCTTAAACAGCTACGGTCCTTTCCCGTATTGACTTTGGTAGTGCTGCATATGGTTCAGCATCAAGGCCTACGCTGAACCTTTTAGATGATATTCACCATAGTGGAGTTAGGCTGTCTACCGGAGTTTCCGTACTAGCCCCATTAACAGCCTACTCACCGAACTGGGAGTTCCACCTTTACGAATAAGACGGCAGCAGATACTCCTCTCGTACGCTGCCAAAATTGGTGTAATGCCGCAACATCCGGGATATCAATACATCTTTAGTACCCGATACCACCAGAGTTAGCAAAACCGACCGAATGTTACATGGCCGGATGGGATTCGAATTGATAGCTTGTGCCATCGGCGTTTGTCTTGAGCGGACCCGTAGCGATGTACCTCCGTGGTAGTTGCGCGACTGGACATATGGCTAGATCTACTCCACGGATTCAAGGAGAACACGAATGCCTCCGTTCATCGGAGTTATTTCCAGGACTTCAACTACCAGTATCCGTTAGCGCGACATTTCTTTACGGATGGTTCTAAGATCGGTGAAAATGTAGGATGCTCTTTCGTCTCCCACGATATTAGAACGAAGATCTCGCTTTGTGATGTTTGCAGTGTGTATATCACGGAGCTTTTCGCCGTCTTAGAAGCTTTGCAGTTTGCACTGGGTGATGAAAGGGAATACTTTCTCGTATGTTTTGACAGGCTAACTTACCTCTAGTCTATTTTCATTTCTTTACTACAACACCCACTGTTGCGGTAGATTCTTGACCTTCTAGGCAAGTAGCTAGTCACTTTCCTGTGGCTCCCAAGTCACGTTGGGATTACGGGTATACCATCTACACCTATGAACGTGCCTGTCACGTATATTTGTCCTGAACTACGTCGAACCATCTTGGTATCCTTCGAATCGGAATTGCTAGCTATCCGAACTTCCAACTAGCTGAGAGCAATTAAGAAACAACTCTCGTGTGGAGGATAGTTACACATAATGCAAGTAATTTTTTGCTCGTCTTGTCAACTTAGAACAGTTTTGATTCTTATCAAGAAAAATTTCCTCCTTTACGATACTTAATATAAAATAAAATTAGAGGAACATGTTTCGTCCCTCTTGCGGACATCTTTAGCCCCACAACGTACGAAAGTTACAAAGTAAACATACGAGCATGTCTAAAAATATTATAATTTATGTCTTTAATACAAATTACAATCTAAAATAACCTATTTAAATGTTTTACCTTTGTGTTTCATTGGACTGCATTTGGTATCATGCAATTAAAATAGTTCACTTGTGAGCTTGTCGTTGAGCGAACTACTGTATGATAAAGACTTATGTTTTTCCTATTAATTTTAATAAAGTACGTTCTCTTCAATAATGAACCAAATTTTTTAGAGTTGAGTATCTTGTGCGTAGTACTGGACTTGTTTATGCAGGGACACTTTTCTCATATTACGTTATTAAAAGTTGAATTGCCGGGATTGGTTATGAGAAAATCTCATATAATAATGGTCATTTCCTCGCACAAGGCCACACAAAGGCAAGCCAAGGCAAGAATTGACCGGCCGAGGAAATTACCATTTTTACATGAGATCTTCTCATAACCAAGCCCGGCAATTCAACTTTTCAACGTAATATGAGAAGAATTCCAACACTACACGCAAGGTACTTAAGTCTATAAAAATGATTCGTTCATTAATAGACCGTACTCTACCGAAAACAATAGGAACAAAACCAAGACTGTACATCAGTTGGTCTTTCACTGATTTACTAGTAGCTCATCAATTCTAGAAAACATAAGATTTTATCATAGTTCACTCAGCGACAAGATCACAAGTGAAGAAACGTTTAATTACATGGTTCCAAATGTGGTTCAATGAAATACAAAGAAAAAAGTTTAAATAGATTATGACAGATTGTATTTTTTTGAGTACGTATATTTTAATATTTTTAGATATGTTTGTATCGTTACCTTCCGTGCTTTGTGGGGATGAAGATGTCCCCAAGAGGGATGAAACATGTACCACTAGTTTTGTTTTAAAGAATACACTTTTAAGTACCGTAAACAGGGGTTGCACCACCTTTGGAAATGCTCCTGTGGCCTTTGAGAGAATCGAAACGGTTCGTTCTGCGCTTACGGCATACGTATATATTACTTTAGTCCCGCAAACGCCACTAGGCCGGCCCCATGGTGTAGGGGTAGCGTGCCTGCCTCTAGCCCGGAGGCCCCGGGTTCGATTCGCGGCCAGATCAAGGATTTTTCTCTCGACCCGAGGGCTGGTTCGAGGTCCATTCAGCCTACGTGATTATAATTGAGGAGCTATCTGACGGTGAGATGGCGGCCCCGGTCTCGAAAGCCCAGAATAACCGCCGAGAGGATGCGTCGTGCTGACCACACGACCCCTCGTAATCTGCAGGCCTTCGGGCTGAGCAGCGGTCACTGGGTAGGCCAAGGCCCTTTGAAGGACGTTAAGTGCCGTGTTTTTTTTTTTTTTTTTTTTTTTTTTTTGTTGAACGCACTAGAACACCACAAGCAGTTTTCCAAATGTGGTGCAAAGTTTACCCTTAAGGTGCAAAGTAACACGGGTTTACGGTATTGAAAATTTGGGACATTTTCTTGATAAGAATCAAAATTGGCTGAGGATTCTTACCTCCTGAAGAGGGGTGACACCCCGCAGTGTGTTCTTCTGGTGTCGAATTCACCGTGGCTCACATTCTCACAGAATGTGCCGATCTCTCTGGCCTAAGACGGAACCTCGGCGTGTAAGAAATACTCATAGCCGATGATGGGAATACTGCTGACCTCGTCATTCGATTTATGTGTGGGAGAGGATTTATCAAGAGGATCTAAATGTCAAATTTCCAGTGTTGTTTGCGGCTTAATAACATAATTGTTTTGATTATTACAATTTTTAAATTCATCTTCAAATTCCTCCGTTTAATAGTTTTAAATAAATCCAAAACAAAAGTAATGGAATGCAGTCAGGTGATGATGGTCCGGCTCCATGGCTAAATTATTAGCGTGCTAGCCTTTGGTCACAGGGGTCCCGGGTTCGATTCCCGGCAGGGTCTGGAAAATTAACCATAATTGGTTAATTTCGCTGGCACGGAGGCTGGGTGTATGTGTCGTCTTCATCATCATTTCATCCTCATCACGACGCGCAGGTCGCCTACGGGAATCAATTAAAAAGACCTGCACCTGGCGAGCCGAACATGTCCTCGGACACTCCCGGCACTAAAAGCCATACACCATTGTTGTTGTTAGGTGATGGAAATATCAGATTAGGAAGTGAAGTCTTAAAGGAAGTGGATGAATATTGTTACATGGGTAGCAAAATAACTAAGGATGGCAGAAGTAAGGAGGAAATAAAATGCAGACTAGCACAAGCAAGGAACGTCTTTCTTAAGGAAAGAAATTTGCTCACTTCGAACATTGGTATAGGAGTTAGAAGGACGTGTTTGAATATTTTCGTCTGGAGCGTGGCATTTTATGGAAGTGAAACGTGGACGATAACTAGCTCAGAAAGAAAGATAATAGAAGCTTTAGAAATGTGATGTTACAGAAGAATGTTGAAGGTGATATGGATGGATCGAATCACGAATGAAGAGATACTGAGTCGAATTGGTGAGGGAAGATCTATTTGGCTAAATTTGACTGAATGATAGGACACATCTTACGACACCCAGGACTTGTACAGTTGTTTTTTTGAGGAAAGTGTAGATGGTAACAACGGGTATGGGTAGACCATGGTATGAATATGAGAGCAGATTAGGGCAGATGTAGGATGCAGCAGTTACGTAGACATGAAGAGGTTGGCTCAGGATAGGGCGGCATGGAAAGCTGCATCAAACCAGTCTATGGATTGATGACTCAAACAACAACAATAGTTTTAAGCCTGTTGTACACTATCAAAGTTTTCTTTCAATTCAGTATTTTGCAAGAAAAGTTGTCAGATCTTGTCAAAGACTGTTCAACATTGCCGAAGGTTTGACAAGATTTGAAAAAATGGCAAGGTTTGATAGCATTTTGTCTTAACACGGAGGAGAGATAAACGACAGTTGTAGCTCTTGTACTAGCAGGGAGTTACATTTTTAAATTAAAGACAAACGCGCAATAAACCATAATTTACATGGGGAAAATATTAATGTGGTTTTATTCAACATAATTTGTGCAATGTATTTACTGCCATAACATCATTATTTTGCAGAGGTTAGGTTATATTGTATTTACTCACATTAAGTGAATACAGCTGATAGCAATGAAACGGAAATTCATGTCTTATTACATGAAAACATATTAGAAATTCAGTAATAATAATAATAATAATAATAATAATAATAATAATAATAATAATAATAATAATAATAATAATAATAATAATAATAATAATAATAATAATAATAATAATCAATTAATTCATTATTTCCTTATAAGCTATAACTAAAGTCTACGTACCTAACAGCTGTAGACTTCGACGAAGCCTTAGTCGTAAGTCTGTTATTAACGAGCACGTACCAATTCTGTTTCCTCTTTACTTGTCTATATTCCATTAATAATGCCGAATAATTTTGCAATAATAATAATAATCATAATAATAATAATAATAATAATAATAATAATAATAATAATAATAATAATAATAATAATAATAATAATAATAATAATAATAATAATAATAATAATAAAGTATTTCCAATATTCGGCTACAAGGACAGCTTTATCATTGGCCTGCAAAACATCTTACTTGGTGCACGGCGATGGTAAATGCTGACAAACCAGGTGTTCTTCATCCTGTAGTAGTCCACAATTGCAGGTCATGTCTCTTTGTACATAGCCCTACTTAACTAGGTTAGACTTGCACTTTGAAACACCCGTCCGCACTTGATTGAGGGTCTTCCAGACAGAATACGGAAAGCGAAAACCTGCAGAAGGTTCTTCCTTTAAACTCAGGGATGGATTGCATACTTGCTGTTGCAACAGTTCACGTCTTCATTTTTCTGGAGTATCAACAAGTGTTATGGTTGTTCTTAAAAAACCTGAGTCTAACGGGCTGCATTTGATGGCCATAAAGGGGATGACGTGGATCGGTTGACAGCTTACGACGTTCGACCTCCGTTGCTACTTCCCTTCTTATGTGAGGTGCGGGGATTTCTGCGATAGTATAGATATCGTTGGCTTACTGAGAACATCTTGTAACTCCCAATGCTCTTCCTGGCCATTATTCCCATTAAGACCCCCCAGCCACATCAGAACAATTTTCGTTGTGTTCATTTGCCTATGCGCATGTGTAAAGGAAAATGAACCTTAAATACATCATACTGTAGCACTGCGAACATACGTCAACAAACGTACATTCCTAGAGTGCGGTACGGTAAGGCGTGACCAGTCTTAAGAGAAATAAAGGCTAGGAAGAGCATTGGGAGTTCCAAGCTTTTCTTAGTAAGCCAACGATATTTTATGTTGGAATTGGTCTCAGGCACCCTGTAATTTTGCGGCCAGTCTCATTCACAGCAATATCTACTTGCTTAGCATGGGCAGACTTTCTCCAAACGGGTGATGCATATACTGCAGTTGACAGGCAGAGGGCCAGGGCGGATGTGCGTAGGACATGAGGGTGTGCATCCCAAGATGTCTCTGTTAGTTTTCTTAATATTATTCGTAGCGCACACCTTTTGTTTGGTATTCTGACAGTGTTGTTTGAAAGATAATGTTCTGTCCAGTTTCACACCAAGGTACTTTGGTGTATAACAGTGTTCAAAGACTACTCCTCTCCATTTCACGCGCACTTCTCTACACGCTTCTTTGTTACGTAGTTGAAAGGCATAAACTTGAGTTTCTCTCGGATTGGGTATCAAATTATTGTTCTCGTAGTAAGTAGCAAGTTCTTCGAGAGATTTTGCCAGGTTTACTTCAACCATTTCAAGTATGTTCCTCTGTGTTTCGAAGATCGTCATAAAGCGATCATTGGTGGCAGTGTTTACTTACAGGTTACCGCACGGTAATAAACATACAAGTTGTCCACTTCCTTAAGATATTTCTCCTGCAATCTCCTCGTACGCTGCCTTTATTAATTTTATTTTGGTAATCTATATTGTCCACTGAATACAGGCGGGGATGTGCCTTATTCTTAGCAATTAGTCCACATACAGCATACCTCGGTTATTAAGAAGAAGCCATTGTAGTTTTGATTCCCGCCCTCAAAATCCCAGCATGCCTAGTGATATAGCGCGCACCGTTATTGCTCGAATTCCATTGGTCAATTCTGTCAAAGAGTTGGCGATTCTTTGATCGATTAGAACATGTTCTGCTTTCAAGAATTTTGAAGATTCTGTCAAATATTGCAAGCGATTTGACAAGTACACTGGTGAAGTATTGAAAATTCTTGTTAAGTCTTGTGAAGTCTTAAATTTAAAAATTTGATCGAGAGCAACAGGCTTTTAATTTCTTTTCATTTTTGTTTCCACTTAAATTGTTCAGGGAGGATGATTACCTAGCTGTGCTTCCTCTTAAAACCACAATCACCACCTGCTGATTAGTGCAATGTTTGCAATGTTTCTTCTTGAACAATATTTTATTTACAAAAGAACACGTACACGGTATAGACCTGCAGAGTAAATATAACGTGTTTGTTTAGCACTAACATTTTTCGTTTTGTGACAGGCTGGCAACAAGCAGCTGGTACCTGTCGGACTGAACTGTGGAACATGGAGAAGGGCAGCTTGCGTATGCAGTTCTTGGCGGCCAGCTCAGGTGAGTGGGGCACATTATGTTCATTGTTGCTGCTGCTTCATTGAACTAGCAGGCGCATTAGCGTGCTTCTAAAGAAACTGTGTTTACCGCCTCTATGAGTGGAGATAGTAGAATTATCCATGGTATCCCCTACCTGCCCGTCGTAATGAGCGACTAAAGGGGTCCCCGAAGGCTCCTCAACTTGGGAATATGGGTTGACGATCACCGGGATCCTATCTGAGTCTGACATTGCTTTTGCTTGTGCCAAGTTCCGTACTTTCATCTTTCCTATCGAACGTCCCCTGGTAACATCTCTTCTGACACAACGGTATTAAAATTAACCCAGCCGCAGTATCAGTTGAAGTAGAATCCTGCTTTCCTTGTTAGATGACAGCACAATAAAAATATCGAAATTAGTAGGCACGCCGCCTAGATGGCACAACCTCAGGTCCTCACCACTGTAGTTTAGACCATGGAATTATTATTATTATTATTATTATTATTATTATTATTATTATTATTATTATTATTATTATTATTGTTGTTGTTGTTGTTGTTATTCCGGGAATGCCGTGGTAGACAGAGGTGCAAGAAGGTGCGGGCATGAATGGGTCCAAAATAGGACAATCAGAAGGTTAATTTATAAACTTGACAATTATAACTATATGTTTTTCCTCAGCAACCTTTTGGTTTCTTTTCAAAAAATAAACTTTACAGTTCAGGTACAGAAGTTCATAAGATTGGGTAACAATTTTAGAGAATCGAATAACAAGTAGAGGAAGAGGTGGGAAAATGGAACCCTGCTGGTAATATGGAACCCCTAATTATCTGGAGAACAATAAGGTGCTCCCTAGCGGTGACAGCCGGAACTAGTTGTTTACGTGCCCAATGGTTAGTGGAACTGCTGGCGGCGCCAGTTGAGTAATAGATCTCTAGTGAGCATGACGTGTATTTTTCGGCTCCTCATAAAACTTTAAAAGGTATGTAAAGTTTTGTTTATTTCTTTGTCTTTGCGTTTTTCAACTATCTTGTAAATGTGAAGGCTTGTTACACAGGCTTTAATTAACCTCATTATGTAGTTCGAAACGTTATAGTTGTATTTGTTGATGTCATATATAGTGTTCATTTCAGCATAGCGATGTCGATAATATGGAACCCTTCGATGGCTTTAAGGTAACAGGAACCTGGCCCTTCAATCGAACTCTTCACCGACGTTGACTTTCTCGCCGCCGAGCAAGAAGCCGAAAGACAAGAACCTTCAGGCAGGGTTCCATATTACAGGCATACTACAGTACATTTTTATAACTCCACAATTTTTTAGATGCCACGAACATCGCTTCAGACTAAATCGTGTAAAAGAAGGAAGTTATGGGATAAGGAAAAGATGAAAGAGGCTGTTATGGCTGTACGGGAGAAGAAAATGGGACTGAAGAGAGCGGCGAAGCAGTTTCGTGTTCCAAAAACAACTGTAAGGAGACTGGCCCTCGATACTGTGCTTTCCCCTGAGAATGTGGTAGCGAAAGAACTAGGAATGGATCCTATCCTTCCAGAGTATATATAAAATGAACTTGTGGATTATCTCTTTCTAATGGAAGTCAAATATTATGGATTCACGCGCATGGATGTTCGTAAAATGGCATTCCAGCTAGCAGTCAGAAATGGTGTGAAGAATCCTTTTGGAGGCGAATGTGCAGGCAGAGCCTGGCTTGACCATTTCATGCGTCATCATTGTGACAAGTTGGCCATCAGGAAACCAACTGGGACGTCGTATGCACGAGCTAAGGGGTTTAGCCGCGAGACTGTTGCAGTATTTTATGATGTACTAGAGGCGCTGTATAATCAGTTCTGGTTTCCTCCTGAAAGAGTATGGAACGTGAATAAGACTGGGTTGAGCATATAGCAGAGTAAAATTCCCCAAGTTGTTGGGTTGAAGGGGAAACGTCAAATATGCGCTCTTACAGGGGCTGAGCGAGGCTCTTTGGTCACAGTGATATGTTCGATGAGTGCGGGGGGCTCATATATTCCACCAATGGTTATTATTCCCAGAAAAAACATGACTGAAATTCCGATGAGAGGGTCTCCCCTGGATCAACCGGGAGGGCTCATCCCTCAGGATGGGTACAGAACCAGTTTGGTTTGAAAACTTTATTGATAAGGCTGTGCCAACAGAGACGTCTCCGATCTTCGATGGATATTATTCTCATACGAGAAACATTGACATAATCGACATGGCTAGAAGACATAACGTCCATCTCATACGACCCATAAACTCCAAACTTTGGACCGTACATTCATGGGTCCCCTTAAAACTCACTACAGTGAACACATTCGGCAGTGGATGGTACACCATGGAAAACCTCTTGGACCCTATGATATTGCAGAACTCTTTGGGAAAGCCTACCTGCAGTGTACAACTGGTGCCATTGCAGTAAATGGCTTTAAGGTAACAGGAATCTGGCCCTTGAACCGAACGATCTTCACTGACGCTGACTTTCTCGCCACCGAGCAAGAAGCCGAAAGACAAGAACCTCCTCCACCAGACCAAGAACTCACCACAGCTGCTCCATCTATGAAACTCGTGCATTCGGATTTTGCTATTCCTGGATGTTCACACCACTCCTTAACCAACGAAACACCAGTATCCTCTCTTGCTCTCCCAGTTTCACCTAGTGATAACCGCCCTGTGCCCATTTCAAGAAAGAAGAAATCAAAAAGGCGTAGAAAATCATGCCCCGCAACCCTTGTAACTGGATCACCGTACAAAGCTCATTTAGAGGCCTCAGTTAAGAAAATAAGTGAAAAACAAAATCCAGTTACAACCCGAGGACGTGGACGTCGAGGTAAAGGACAGGGACCTGGAGGTAAAGGATCTGGACGAGGAGGAACAGCGGAACAGACTCGACAGGATAAATCCGCAAGTGAGGATTCAAGCGATGAATCTGTAAACTTTCCTTCAGATCCCTCTGATTCTTCTTTGGAACTGCCCATCGGCGAGTCTCAACCTGATGAAGAAGATGCATCTTGTTTGTTCTGCGATGGTAGATTTTCTGATGAGAGAAAAGGGGAATTGGGGGTCCAATGTATGATTTATGAGATATGGGCTCACAATGATTGTGCTGTAGCTGAAAGAAGTACGTATGTGTGTGACTATTGCCGTTAAAAGGACAACAGTCTTGAACTTACTGTAAATCATTTTTGGCAGTCATCAGTTTATAATTTCTACTGTGCTTGTCATCAAAACTCACAATTCTAACAATATTTTGTGAATAAATGCCATTTACAAATATTTATGTGTGTTTAATTTGAATTTTTCCGGATGACACCTTTGGGGTCCAATTTACCGACACTTTAAGTCTGAAGATGAGTTTGATGTGTGTTCACAAAAACTTAAATATAAAATTTCTTGTTTTGTATACCAAAGAATTAATTAAGGGATTGGACGTCAATGGAGTATGAATACAAAATTCCATACATTTGTATGAATCGAGTTTATCGTATAATATACATAGCTTAAAAACAAAGTGGGGTTCCGTATTCCCACCTCTTCCTCTAATTAACAACTTTGAGCTTGAAGCTCCCTAATTATACACTCTCCAAAAGCGTTGCTGCTCCTTCTAAGAACATTCAAGGAGACGAACTTCCCAATTTCTTTTACATCACCAGGAGACAGCGTATTCAAAGTACACACTCTTCCAAGAGCACCTTCTTGCTCCACAAAATTAATCTAGGAGACCACTCTCCAAAAATTACAACGTTACGGCCTTCCAAAGGCTCCATTAAATATTTACACTAACACCACTACATGAACAGAAAGAGCATCTATGCTCTATAAACTTTACGCTTAGTAATCTATTTCCAGAAATGCCCAGGCCTATCAAAGGCACGACCTACATTATACAATTCAAGCAGTATGCACTGTATTAAGTGCTCAGCAGTCTACCCCTTTACATAAAAGAAATGACACAGGGGTATCGAGTACCCATTCTACCAGGTCTTTGTGAAAAAGAACAGGTTAAGTTACTGGCCCAAAAATCAAAATGGAGAGGAGGCGGACATCTGCACTTCTTGAAATTTGCAATTAAAAGCTTAAAACCTTATTTCAGCTTCTGGCCCGAAGTTACAGAGGCTTTCCCCTCGAGCTAGCTTTCAAAGACTATCACTTAGTTAGGACTGCCATTACCTTGAGCTGATGGACTACTCGGCGATGGATGAGGCTCCCCCCGTCCTTTATAAACCCACACACTAGACTAGAGCGATGAATAAGACCATCTGGTCGAAAAATATGCCAGCTTTTACACCCGAGAGGAGAGATCCAGAAAACTATGGGCTAAGGCCCAACACACCCTCAATTTTGATTGTGTAATTAAATAGATACAAGTCAGATCTAATTGGCCGAAAAGTAAATATACAAAATTTTCTACTGGCCAGCATCAGACGTTGGCGGTAGAAGATCAGTTCAGTAACCCTTAAAATAACAAATTACTTTGCAATATTAATAGTCCCCCTTCACACCAGAGGGCATAACATAAGTTTTTATTGGTAGAGACATCTGTAGAGAAAGGTCCAAACTTCTTGCATCAGTTGTTGCAACTTTAGGATGGCAGATAGCGTTCTTCCAGGCGCTTGATTTAAATGAACAGAGCGGGTGTACCTCCTGATACTATTGTTGTTATTATTATTATTATTATTATTATTATTATTATTATTATTGTTGTCGATGTTTGCCGCTTTTTGTGTTCTAGATGAAGGGTTATGCTGCTGCTTTCTTTTTGGTACCTTGAGCTTTCCTGTTGGCCCAGTAATATTTAATCTTATTGCTGAAGTCCATTTTTCGTTCTTCGGACAATTTCCTGGTCTCACTGCCGTTTGCTTCTGGAAGGAATGTTAGGAAGGGTCTGATTTTGATAGTTGAACGGTTTTTACTTATGTTAATTAGTATGGCATGATTATATTCAGTTCTGCGAGATCCTTCTCTATCTGCTGGGTCCACAGGTATCCAGTGGCTTTACCCTTGCTGGCTACTTTGAAGATCTTTTAGGACAGCCTGCGGGAGTCCATTCTAAACAGGTGTCCATAGAATGTCAGCTGTCTGCTTCTGATGGCATGTGTGAGGGTTTCTTGGTATTTGTAGAGTTCACGGTTTAGTTTATACCATCACCTTCCTTCTAAGTGGTTCATTGGTCCTACTATTTTTCTCAGGAACTTCCCATCTTGTACTTCGAGGGCTCTTAGTGGAGTCTTCTTAGACAGAGATAGGTACTCTGTTGCTTAGAGGATTGGCGGTCTGACTACTGCATTGTAGTGTCTTAGTTTAGAGGCGTACAGTTTTCTGCAGATATGGTATGCCTTGTCTAGTTTGATTCTTAATAATGTAGAGTTTGAGGGATGTTCCGCCATTTAACACATTACAACAATTTATTCAATTATAAGAAGACCGGTTTCGACTCCATGGAATCATCATCAGTTATTGGTGGAAATTAAATTAAGGGGAAACTGATAACAATCATCATAATGAAAAATCCATGCACCTATAGGTGGGTGCTTGGAAATACATCATTGAGTTGATAGATATTACCTAGAAATGTAACATGCACTTGGCAAGGAGAACTTGGATCTTAGAAAGTTCCCAGTTCTGGCTCTAACAGTCTTGTGTTCATAGAACACGGAACACTGGAATTACATGTACTGGATTGAAAATATATACAAAACACAATGAGGACACATATAATGGTGTGGAAAACTTGGCTCTCTAAGAGCATTCTTGGATTTGACAGTGCTGTTCCTGTCCGAAAAAGATTGGATGAAATACACACAATGAAGCAAAATGTATAAAGACATAGATTTAGTCTAAGCTGTCGCGCGTTCATGTACACGGAACACTGGGAAAACTTGTATTGTTTGATAGCACACTCGTTCAAATGAAAACACTTATAACCATATGAAATATTGGCGTTACAAGGACGTTTATGGGTTTGACTGTCCTGCTTCCCCTGACTAAACTAGTGGAATAAATATGCATTGAATGTTAAAGATAAACTACTTGGTATTTATAGTTCTGGTTTTTGGTTTCAAAAATTGTCATGTGTTCCATTCAATGTATATTTATTCCACTAGTTTAGTCAGGGGAAGCAGGACAGTCAAACCCATAAACGTTCTTGTAACGCCAATCTATATGTATAAAATAACTTGTCCTGACTGACTGACTGACTGACTGACTGACTGATTCATCATCGCCGAGCCAAAACTACTGGGCATAAATAAATGAAATTTTGGGGATATATTCATATTAAGATGTAGGTGCTCGCTAAGAAAGGATTTTGGGATATTCCGTCCCTAAGGGGATGAAAAGGGGGTGAAATTTTAAAATGAGTGTATCTATATCTCAAAACTTTAAAAGTTTACAGATGTAAACATTGGTATTTCGAATCTTCTTTAAAAATAAGGAAACATGTATTTTTTGTTTTCAGAAAATCCCAATAGGAAGGGTGAAAAAGTGATTGAATGCCTTTAATCAGGATACCGGTACTTATATCTCAGAAACTGAAGATATTATAGACCTGAAAATCGGTACTTTTAATCCCTTTTAAAACAAAGAAACACGTATTTTGTTTGTTTTTGTTTTTGGAAAATCCAATTAATGGGAGGGTGAAAAGGGGGGTGAATTTTTAAAATGAGTGCATCTATAGCTCAAAACTTTCAAAGTTTACAGATGTAAAACTTGGTATTTAGAATCTTCATTCAAAATAAAGAAACACGTATTTTTTGTTTTCGGAAAATCCCAATAGGAGGGGTGAAAAGGGGTGAAAAATGGGTTGAATGCCTTTAATGAGGATACTTATATCTCAGAAACTGAATATATTACAGACCTGAAAATTGGTGTTTGGGATCTCCTTGAAAAATAAAGAAATACGTACTTTTTGGGTTTTGGAAAATACAATGAATGAGGGGTGAAAAGGGGGTGATTTTTTTAAATGAGTGTATCTATATCTCAAAACTTTTAAAGTTTATAGATGTAAAAAATTGGTATTTAGAATCTCCTTTAAAAATAAAGAAACACGTACTTTTTGTTTTCGGAAAATCCCAATAGGAAGGGTGGAAAAGGGTGAAAAAGGGGGTTCAATGCCTTTAATGGGGCTACTTATATTTCAGAACCTGAAGATATTACAGATCTGAAAATTGGTATTTGGAATCTACTTTAAAAATAAAGAAACAGGTATTTTTTCGTTCTTGGAAAATCCAAATAATGGGGGTGAAAAGGGGGGTGAATTTTTTAAAATGAGTGTGTCTACATCTTAAAACTTTAAAAGTTTACAGATGTAAAAATTGGTATTTAGAATCTCCTTTAAAATTAAAGGACCACGCATTTTTTTGTTTTCTGTAAATCCCAATAGGAGGGGTGTAATGGGTTGAATGCCTTTAATGAGGATACATATATCTCAGAAACTGAAGATATTAAAGAACTGAAAATTTGTATATGGAATCTCCTTTAAAAATAAAGAAACACGTATATTTTTGTTTTTGGAAAATCCAATTAATGGCGGTTAAACAGGAGTGACAAATTGGGGTGAATTTTTTGAAAGACTATATCTACAGAATATCTTAGAAACGTAAAATGTTACAGACGTAAAAAGTGGGTGTTTGGAATCTCCTGTAAATGTAAAGAAACATAGGTGATTTGTTTTCGGAAACTCCTCTTAAAGGGAACTAAAAAGGGGTGAAATTTTAAACTGAGAATTTCTACAGTATCTCAAAAACCGTAGCATGTTACAGAAGTGAAAAAGGAATTTTTTTATCTCTATTAAAAATAAAGAAACAGGTATTTTTAGTTTTCGGAAATACCACTTGGGTGGAGGGGTTAAAAGTGACTGAAAATGGTGTTGAATTCTTTTAATTGGGCTACTGATATCTCAAAAATGAAGATGTTACAGACGTGAAATTTGATTATTGGAATCTACTTTAAAAGTAAAAGAAACACGTATTCTCGGAAAATCCAATGAGTGGGGGGCGGGGGACATCTTGGGGAGCGGGAGTGTAAAGGAGTTGAATTCCTTTCATGAGGACACATAAATCAAAAATTGAAGAAGTCAGAGTTGTGATAATTGGTGATAATTGGTATTTAGAAGATCCTTTAATATTAAAGAAACAAGTAGTTTTTTCCTGAAAATTCATTTGGGGGGGGGAGTGTGAAAGTAAGTGAAAAAAGTGAATTATTTTTATGGGGATACTTATAAGTCAAAACTGAAGGTAATAGACGTGAATATTGGTGTTTGGAATCTTCTTTAAATATAAAGAAACACGCCTTCTTTTAATTTTTTGGGTGGAGGTGGGGGGTAAATAAACTTAACGGTGGGGTTAAAAGGAGGTGAGACCAAATGATTTTACTGTTCATAATATACTTATAAGGAGCCTCCGTTGCTCAGGCGGCAGCGCGCCGGCCTCTCACAGTTGGGTTCCGTGGTTCAAAACCCGGTCACTCCATGTGACATTCGTGCTGGACAAAACTGAGGCGGGACAGGTTTTTCTCCGGATACTCCGGTTTTCCCTGTCATCATTCATTCCAGCAACACTGTCCAATATTTCATTTCATTTGTCATTCATCGATCATTGCTCCAGAGGAGTGGTTTCATCAGCCGGCATATTTCCTATTGTCGCCGCTAGGTGGGGCTTTATTCATTCCATTCCTGACCCTGTCGAATGACTGGAAACAGGCTGTAGATGTTCGATGTACTTATTCTGATCATAAACGTTCATAATATACTTATAAGGAGCCTCCGTTGCTCAGGCAGCAGCGCGCCGGCCTCTCACAGTTGGGTTCCGTGGTTCAAAACCCGGTCACTCCATGTGACATTCGTACTGGACAAAACTGAGGCGGGACAGGTTTTTCTCCGGATACTCCGGTTTTCCCTGTCATCATTCATTCCAGCAACACTGTCCAATATTTCATTTCATTTGTCATTCATCGATCATTGCTCCAGAGGAGTGGTTTCATCAGCCGGCATATTTCCTATTGTCGCCGCTAGGTGGGGCTTTATTCATTCCATTCCTGACCCTGTCGAATGACTGGAAACAGGCTGTAGATGTTCGATGTACTTATTCTGATCATAAAACGATCATTTTTAATCTTTCCTGGGTTTGTTTTCAACAGCCATCTTTTCCTTCGGAGAACGTTCTTAGATTACAGTAGACTCTTCTGGCATAGAAATAAAAATTTAAACACATTTGAAATAAACGATAGGAATGAGATTGACCGTCAGATTGTTCACCTCTATAATAAGATCCATAATGCACGGAAGTATGTCATTCGTATCGCCAGAAATCCCACACACTTGCCTAAGCGTGGCAATGGTGCTGGTCACATTGTCAACAATGACAGTGGCAGCAGATGTAGTTTACCGCCAAGTAGCGGTCTTGCATCTTGCTGTGGTTTCCAGGACATTTAATAATAATAATAATAATAATAATAATAATAATAATAATAATAATAATAATAATAATAATAATAATAATGTTCTGGACCATCGTCAAATTGTGCGGACCGCGCTGGAAACGGGTCTTGGCCTGGTAATGACTACGAATACAGTCCGTCCGCGGGTTCAGTACCGCCAAGGCACCAAAGACGACACCACGCCGCATCTCCTTTAGGATTTGATCCATACTAAAAATGCTTATAGGAAAAGATGGCAAAGATTTAGGGACCCAACTGACCGCGTGGAATACCTGGACCTAGCCCGGGAAGTACGAAACCGATTGCTGGAAAGAAAGATTGAAAAATGTGAGGAAATTTCCGTAATCTCTCAGAAAACGAGTCAGATCGCGAATTTTGGCGGATTCTCTCAGAAAACGAGTCAGATCGCGAATTTCGGAGAATTACATATAAAACGTTAAGCATCCAATTATAAATTTCAGTATAATACCGTAGCGAAGCACGGGTATCTTGCTAGTATTTCATATGGTTATAAGTGTTTTCATTTGAACGAGTGTGCTATCAAACAATACAAGTGTTCCCAGTGTTCCGTGTACATGAACGCGCGACAGCTTAGACTAGATCTATGTATTTATACATTTTGCTTCATTGTGTATATTTCATCCAATCATTTTCAGACAGAAACAGCACTGTCAAATCCAAGAATGCTCTTAGCCAAGTTTTCCACACCATTATAAGTGTCCTCATTGTGTTTTGTATATATTTTCAATCCAGTACATGTAATTCCAGTGTTCCATCTTCTATGAACACAAGACTGTTAGAGCCAGAACTGGGAACTTTCTAAGCTCCAAGTTCTCCTTGCCAAGTGCATGTTACATTTCTAGGTAATATCTATCAACTCAATGATGTATTTCCAAGCAACCACCTATAGGTGCATGGATTTTTCATTATGATGATTGTTATCAGTTTCCCCTTAATTTAATTTCCACCAAAAACTGATGATGATTCCATGGAGTCGAAACCGGTCTTCTTATAATTGAATAAATTGTTGTAATGTGTTAAATGGCGGAACATCCCTCAAACTCTACATTATTGGTTAAACGTCAACACGGAAATGAAGATCATAACTTACGACAGTTCGATTCTCTTCCATTATATTATTATTATTATTATTATTATTATTATTATTATTATTATTATTATTATTATTATTATTATTATTATTATTATTATTATTATTATTACTATTATTATTATTATTATTATTATTATTATTATTATTATTATTATTATTATTCAATAGCAGAGTTTCGACTATCTGGAATATACGGGCTGAGGGCAATCCAGATATGAAACAATCCGGATAATTCGGAGGTGAAAACACTACATTTTTTGAGCATGAGTGATTAAAGGATCAATCAATCAATCAATCAATCAATCAATCAATCAATCAATCAATCAATCAATCAATCAATCAATCAATCAATCAATCAATCAATCAATCAATCAATCAATCAATCAAAACTGATCTTCAATTTAGAGCAGTCGCCCAGGTGGCAAATTCCCTAGCTGTTGTTTACCTGGTCTTTTCTTAAATACCGGGCGAGTTGGTCGTGCGGTTAGAGGCGCGAGGCTGTCAGCTTGCATACTGGAGATGTTGGGTTCGAACCCACTATCGGCAGCCCTGAAAATGGTTTTCCGTGGTTACCCATTGTTTCCTATCTTGATTACCCTCAGCCCGTATAATCCGGATAGTCGGGACTCTGCTGTAATGACGATAATAATAATAATAATAATAATAATAATAATAATAATAATAATAATAATAATAATAATAAACATCATCATCATACTCTGTATCCAGGCAAGTGCTGGGGGCTGTGCCTTAACTAGTTTCACGGATGCTTCCTTTCCACTTCTAGGCCTTTCCTATCCCATCGTCGCCATAAGACCTTTCTTGGTCGGTGCGACGTAAAGTAAATTGTCTTTTCTTAAATATTTGCAAAGAATTAGGATATTTATGAACATCTACCTTGGCAATCCTCAATTCCTCTTCATATAAACGAATATTTGCCCCAATTTGTCCTCTTGAAATCCAATGTATCTTGTTTAGAAGCAGTAGGTGTTTCTACATTAGCGTCTGTAGATAAAATCCCAGCCTGCTTTGTTGGTAAAGAGACGTTGAAATCTTCTTTTCCTTCTTTTTCTTTTTCTTCATCTTCTACTTCAGCTTCTTAGTTGTCTTCTTGTCAAAACACCATTCAAAACTTATATCATCCCACGCCATCTGTTCACTGACAGCTCGGAACATGCCACTTAGTTGAGCAGCTTGTCTTCCTTCTCCCAAGTCTTCCCAGTCCAAATCCTGCAACATTTTCGTAACGTTACTCTTTTGCCGTAAATCACCCAAAACAAATCAAACTGTTTTTCTTTGGATTTTTTCCCGTTTTCGAATCAAGTACTCCTGATGAGGGTCCCATGCACCCAAACCATATTCTAGTTGGTGTCTTGCCAGATAATTATATGACCTCTTCTTTACATTCTTAATAGTTTTATTGTTTTTACGTCCAACCAACTACTTCTGAAGGTTTTCTGAGACGCCGGGGTGCCGGAATTTTCCCCGCAGGAGTTCTTTTACTGCCAGTAAATCTACCGACACGAAGCTGACGTATTTGAGCACCTTCAAATACTACCGGACTATGGCAGGACCGAACCCGCCAAGTTGGGGTCAGAAGTCCAGCGCCTCGACCGTCTGAGCCACTCAGTCTAGCTTTACATCTTCATTACATTACTTTATTATTTCCTCCGGATATACAGTAAAAATACCCATTTGATCTGTTAAATGAGAAAATAACAATGACCAGCCAAGCCAGAATAATTTAAAGTGAAATGAACAACTGGCACTGATATATGGCCCATGAACAACTCCTTATCGGAGATCCAATGGCCATGGTATTACGGCAAAACGGCACATGTAGTTTAAAACCTACATCTCCCTTCCGGCTTGGTTCGCAACTTAGCACATTTCAACCCGTACATTGTCTTCCCTGCTGACCTCCTCAAGTTGCTTACCCAGCTGTCGCCTTACATCGCCTGTCGTGTTTGTGTGTCACAAGTTCCTTGATGAGCATTTTAATATGAACTGCTTCCTAATTGCTCGACACCATAACTTGACTACCTCACTACAATACTCTTCTCGTTCCACGATATAATTCCTCTTAGAATTTATCCCTCTCATATCACTAAACATTTCAATAAATATAGTCACAATCTCACATTTTCATTTAACGCCAATCACCCTCCTATAGTTACAATCCTAAACAAACTCCACATTTCGAATTCCCATCCATCTCCTCAACTAATTACTTTCCACTTTAAATTACTCGCAATCAAATTCCACCTTTAAAATCCAATCCCATATTAGATTATACCATCACAATTTACCAACAACCGCCAACCTTCATCAACATCCAACCTCATCACCTCACCATATTTACCTTAAATTCACTAGACCTTACCAATACTCATCCCTCTCATGCCACCAATTCCTCATTCACACATACTTAATAATCACAAATCGATTTCAACCTCTTATAACAACAAACAAAACTAATCACTCTTCAATTCACCTTACTCATAATCATATTCCACACTTAAATTCCACCATCACATAGTTACAAATCCAGACCAACTCCATTTTTCGATTTCTCATACGCCGTACTGCTTCCATTATTACCATACCCTATTTATAGATCAATCACTCTTATCTCCACTACACCACTAACCCTACCTCTTTCAGATAACCATACATCAACAGTCAACCAAGTGATCACCATCCTCCAACATTTTCTCACATCTCACTAAATCAACCCCTTAAGAATGCCAAATAATTTCTCTTCAATTCAAATTATTCACGTTTCAAATTCTCGTCCATCTCGTTAACTAATCACTCTTCAATTCAACTTACTCACAATCAAATTCCACACGTAAATTCTACCATCACATCACTCTTATCTCCACTACACCACCAACTCCACCTCTTTCAGATAACAATACATCAACAGCCAACCAAGTTCTCACTACCTCTCTTATCAGTAAGACATAATGCCTAATTACAATTACTCTCTTGCCATGGCCCACTCACCGTATCACAGTTTACTCCTTCAATAATTACCATACCATACTCCGACGTTTTCTCACATCTCACCAAATCAACCCCTTAAGAATACACACAAATAACAATATCATCACTTTTGCCACATACCACCATATTCACTTTTACCACCAGATTTCGTGGCATAATACTCTATCCTCTTATACTTACAAACCCATACAAACTCCATATTTCAATTTTTCATCCATCTCCTCAAATAATTTCTCTTCAATTTAAATTACTCACATTCGAATTCCACATTTAACTTCCAATCTCGTGACCATCCAAATCAAACTCTTATCCTTCCTCAAATTCTTATCTACCTTACTCCTTCCCGTATCACCATACCATTTCTATAACTCAGTCACTCTTATCTCAAATACACCACCTATTCTACCTCTTCCAGATAACAATAACAGCCAGCCAAATCATCACTACCTCTCTTATTAGTTAACATAACATCTACCTCCCTTACTAACACTACATGGCTGTACACTGACTCTCTTCACTTAGCTTTATACTTCTTGTTACTACACCCTCCTCCTTATTCTTTCTTTCCCCACAGTTCTTTTAAACTCATGCTTCTTCTTTTCCTCAAAGCCCCCCTTTGCTAGGCGCCACATTTTTCTCTTTCTGCCCTTCGTTGCACTTCGTCGCTTCTCCCATAACATGTATTGTCTCGTTCATTGTCTCATCAAGTCTCACAAGGCTCTCTGCATACACATCCTTATATTTTTCCCTGGTAGCGATCCTGATTGCTGTCAACGGCGACATGTTAATCATTGTCCTTTCTTTATCAATAATTCTGCACGGGGTTGCCACGGAGCTTGTCTTTATACTGCAATCATCTCTCCTTCCTTCCTCAGAACTTGCCACCTCTGAAGCAGTAACTAGCCAACTCTGAGGCAGTTTCTATGACCCCATTGGATCCTGGTCTTCCCCTTACCTCATGTCCATCTTCTCCGGGAAGGATTCCCGCTGCTAGCCTTTCTTCCACTCTCGTCCTCGTATCTTCATCCTGTTTCATCCTTTCCTCTAGTTCAAGTAAGTTTGTTACGGACCAAAGCCTTATCCACCTGCCATTAGTCACTCCTAATTGCTGTTCTCTGATGTGAGCTTTCAGTCCTTGTTGTCTGGTCCTCACCATATGATTTTTAAGAACTTTTAAATTCTTCATTCCTATGTCTCTCTTAATGCGAATTTTGTCACTCTGAATGTTATCCACGTTTCTGATCACTATCTCGGCCATCAGAGTATATAGCAATTTCACTTTTACAGGCCTGCTACCCTGAGCTTTAGCTATTCTTTCCACGTCGTCTATATCCACCACACTAAAACAGATTTTCAATTTTCCCTGTATAAGCTCCACCAATAACCAGCAGCATCTCCTCATTCCCTTCCATCTCCACCTTGCATTCTTTTTTAATATTCGTTCCCTTCTTCATTCTTCCCTGTCATCTCCCAATAGTGACCCTGTACTGCTCAATACCAATCATCTTCGGAGCTTCCTCCTCACACTCTACTTGACCCGACCGCTCCCCAACTCCTACACCACTCCACTCAGCCGACACACACCACACGACACGTTTGTTCTCCTTGCTGGCTTACGCTAGACTGTTTACATCCCTACTACAACCCCTAAATACCTTCATAACCCTTAATGTACAATCCCGTTTATGTGAAAGTGAAAATCCACAGCCTTTCTCCAGTCATACGACCGGGTCAGGAAGAGAATGATGATATCCCTATCTAGCTTGAGGATAGGAATCGTGCCAGCAGCCGAAGTCTGTCGCACTCCTCTGGGGCAATGATTAATGACTGACAGATGAAATGAAATGATATTGGAGACTGTTGGTAGAATGAAAGATGGCAGGGAAAACCGCAGTACCCGGAGAAAATCTACAGTTTTAGCCCTTTTGGCAAGCATCTCAATGTTGAAAACAGCCGAGAGATATGAGCTACGAATTTTAGGTAAATAAAATATAATAAAGTACTTACGGTATGAGAATGGATATTCTTTATTTGTTTCCTAAAATTATAATCCTTTTCTTAATCACCGTTATCCGGTCGATTAGATAAGCAGTTTGCCTTTTTCTAACGAGCGCTAATGTGACGCATTGTTTCACTTAAACACCACTACCTGCGTTAAGGTGAGTCAGTGCAGAGTTTCAATTAAGCACCACTACGAGCGCTAATGTGAGTCAGTGTAGAGTTTCACTTAAGCCCTTATAACTACTTCCGGTGTGGATATTTTTCGAGAAATCAAAAAATACGTGATGGTATTGAACCAAGGAACACATTACAGAAGGAATTATCCAAGACTTATTTACATAAGTTAATTTGGTCAGGATTAAAAAAAGAAAACGAGTAAAGGAACAAGCGATTTTAGGCTGTTTTTCAGGAACTGCATTTAGGCCGGAAGTGACTTTCGAAATTTGTTTTTAGTTTGATGGATATATCCAAGACTAAAAAATTCGAAACATTTTCGGGCCCTTTAGCCTTTTAACTTTTGACCCAATTTAGGAAATTGCTTAATTTTACTTTTTTCGTAGTGTGCGGTCCCCTACTTTGTCTGCTAAGAAATGTTTTCAGCATTAAAATCCTGTGCCGTCTCCGCTTTGTCCAGCACAAATCTCACATGGGGTAACCGGGATTTGAACCACGGAATCAAGCTGCCGCCTGAGTCATGGAGGAACTTGTTAATGTGATCACTATGATTCAGTTACATATGCATATAGTATACCAAGGTATTTAAAATATTACGTGCAGGGTTTCATTCTGAACATTGTCTTCGTCAGCTGATAAGCCCGCTCTAATTTCCAGAATTTGACATTGATGCTTCCTGTTCTCGCCCATTCTACTGGATTAATTCACTCAGAGCAGGGCTGAGTGGCTCAGACGGTTGAGGCGCTGGCCTTCCGACACCAACTTGGCAGGTTCGATCCTGGCTCTGTCCGGTGGTATTTCAAGGTGCTCAAATACGTCAGCCTCGTGTAGGTAGATTTACTGGCACGTAAAAGAACACCTGTGGAACTAAATTCCAGCATCTCGGCGTCTCCGGAAAACCGTAAAAGTGGTTAGTGGGACGTAAAGCTAGTAATAATATTACTCACTGAATTTCTTGACGCGTTCAATTTTCCCGTAGTTTATGAACGTCAGTTATAGCCCCTCACTGGTGTTCGCATTTACTTAGTCTCTGAAAAGTGGTGGCCGTTGTATTAGGTAGGTTCCAAAATGGTAAAACAAATGTTTATAAATAAATGCAATGTAAATTTTAACCCGACAGCAGTTGTTTAATGCTTCCTTTGTCCAGAAATAATAGTCGCATTCCGTCAACGAGCTTTTATTGTTAACAACTGCAACGTAATAGCAATTTAAGCACAGATTCCGTCAACGAGCTTTTATTGTTAACAACGGCAACGTAATAGCAATTTAAGCACAGATTCCGTCAACGAGCTTTTATTGTTAACAACTGTAACGTAATAGCAATTTAAGCACAGATTCCGTCAACGAGCTTTTATTGTTAACAACGGCAACGTAATAGCAATTTAAGTACAGATTCCGTCAACGAGCTTTTATTGTTAACAACGGCAACGTAATAGCAATTAAAGCACAGAACAGTGATGTTCGCTCTGTCGCAGAGCATATAAAATGGTTTAGCAGTCTGGAACATATGCGCATGCCTTTGGTAGGCGGTCGCACGAACCGAGGTGTTCAGATCAACGCAAGCTATCGGTCAATGCAATGGTGGTGACGTGAGTCAGACGCTTTGTGTGTACAATAGATGTCAATACGGAGTACGTACCGTTTATATATTGTACTTGCGGTGATAATGAAGAAAGGGGAAGACTGAAAAATATTGTTGATCATCAAAGGAGGGCCATTTATGAGCATTTGCTTCGTGCAAGTAATAATGGCATCTTGCAAAGAGGTGTAATAAAGGAAAGTGTTGTGAAATTTGCCGTTCATAGACGGTCCATAGAGCGCATATGGGAACTAGGTGAGAACTCCATAATGAATGACAACATTGTTGCTGATGTCTCCGCTAGAATGAAAGGGAGAGTCGGTAGAAAGAAGAAATGCATAGGTCAGGATAGACTTAAAAACATTCCATTGAGTCAAAGAAAGACTATCAGATCTGTAGCTGTCCCTTTGGGTATGGCAAAATCAACAGTGCATCGCAGAATCAAAGAAAAAGCTGTTCGACGACATTCATCAAGACTAAAACCAACACTGAACTTCACAGGGGAACAGAAGCGTTTGCAATTTTGTTTGTCAATGTTGGATCCAGCAATTTCGATACGCAGAGCAAGATTTCAGGACATATTCTATCGGATTCATGTTGATGAAAAATGGTTTTACATGACTGCAGAAAAAGGACGATTTTACCTTGCTGCTGAAGAACCCTATCCACATCGAACCTGTCAGAATAAACGCTTCATTACGAAGATGATGTTTCTAGCAGCAGTGGCGCGTCCCCGTCCTGATTCAATGCGTAACCAGCACTTTTATGGCAAGCTTGGGGGTATTTCCATTCATCGTCCAGGAACCAGCAAAACGCAGTAGCAAAAATAGGCCTAGGGGGACACTGGTTACGAAACCTATCCAATCCGTTACACAGGACGAATACAGAAAGATGCTCATCGAGAAAGTTCTTCCTCATATCCAGTTAAAATGGCCTTCATGGACAGCATCCAAACCCATCAACATGAAACAGGATAACGCAAAACCGCACATTGATCCGTCTGAACCTGAGTTTAAAGCTGCCGCTTCTAATACTGGTCTAACCATACAATTGTACTGTCAGCCTCCAAATAGCCCAGATATGACTGTCCTAGATCTCGGCTTCTTCCATGCCGTACAGTCTCTCCAATATCAAGAGGCAACATCCACAGCAGATGAACTTGTTACTGCTGTTGAAAAAGCCTTCAACGACCTCCCTGCTGAGACACTGAATGTTTTCCTGACCCTCCAACAAGTTATTGTTGAATGCATCAAGGTTCATAGAAAGAACTGTTACACCTGCCTCACATGAGGAAACAGAAACTGCAACGACAAGGGTGTATACCTCTTGTTCTACAGTGTGATTCCGATATTGTCATATCAGCTCGTGCTGCCTTAGAACGTGTTGAGTGATCAGGTGCAGTTGTGAGTACTGTCAATAGCATCGGCTTGGTGTGGTGTATTAGTGTTATAAGTGTATTCCTTTCTGTATTGTTTATTGTCAATAAATTACTTGCGAAAGAAATGCGACTATTATTTTGGGACAGAGGAAGTATTATCTGAAGTAATCCCACATACTGTATATGAGTTGACTATGTAAGTACAGAAGATATTATAAGTAGAATTCTGTAAGCAGTATAAATCTATTAAGGATGAGCTGTGTGTTTAATAGAAAAATTGTTAGTGTAAATTGTATAATAGGCCTACTGTAACATAGGAAAAGGTCTTCTTCACTTGTTAATTTAAAAGATAGTGCTTGATAATAATGTACTACGTAATTTAGTGTACCATTTGCCACCGAGTTAGACACTTCATTTGCAAATAATGTTATTTTGATTTGATTTTTGTAAACTGATTCCTGTGGTCCTACTCTCTCAGAAATTTCTTTCATCCAGTTGATTTTCTTTATTGCTGGATTATTATTATTATTATTATTATTATTATTATTATTATTATTATTATTATTATTATTATTATTATTATTATTATCTATACTAATATTATAAAGAGGAAAAATTTGTTTGTTTGTAACGAATAGGCTCGAAAACTACTTAACCGATTTTAAAAATTACTTCACCTGTAGAAAGCTACATTGCGAGTGAGTAACATGGGCTGTATTTTATTTTCAAAACAACTCTAGGTGGGGGCACGGGGGGAGATATAAAAATAATAGGCTAATATAGGCAAAATATCGAATTTGTAGTATAAGGACGAGACAAAGCTCAATTTAATCCTCTTGACGCAAAGAACAGAACTCGGTAAGCCCTACGGACCCGAAAACCATGTTTTAAGGCCCTAAAACTAACCGTTACGCAGATATTGGCACCACACTACCCCTCCTCTAAGAATCGGATAAAGTAATGAACTGCCGTAACCATGGCAACGTCAGCTTCAGGATTCTAGAGCAGCGAAATTATCTACAATAAATCACGAGAACTTAACATGTTACAGACATGAAAATTGAAATTTTGAATGCCCTTTAAAAATAAATGAACACAAATATTCGTTTTCACAAAATCCACTTAAGGGGGGGGGGTATGTGAAAAGAAGTGAGGAAGGAGTTGAATTATTTATATGAGGATACATATATCTCAAAAAATGAAGATGTTACAGACTTTAAAATTGGTACTTGGAATCTCTTTAGAAATGAACACACTCTTTTCGGAAAATGCACTTAAGGGGGTGAAAAGAATAAAAAAGCGTGTGAATTTTTAAAAATGAGTATCTCCTTCTTCTATCGCTTTACTCACACCTGTGAGGTTGCGGCTACGAACTCTGTCGCACATGAGGATTTGACCCTGTTTTACGGCTGATGCCCTTCCTGACGGCAACCGTATGTCTAGGGATGTAATCTATACTTCTATACTAATATTATAAAGAGGAAAAATTTGCATATTTGTTTGTAACGGATAGACTCAAAAACTACTGAATCGATTTTAAAAATTACTTCACCTATAAGAGCTACATTGCCAGTGAGGACCATGGGCTGTATTTTATTTTCAAAACATTTTGGGGGGGGGGGGCGACGACGGGAGATATACAAATATTAAAATAATAGGATAATATAAGCGAAATCGAATTTGTCGTACAAGGACGAGACAAAGCTCATTTTAAGCTCCTTGACGCAAAGAACAAAACTCGGTAAAACCTTCGGGCCCGAAGACCCTGTATTAAGGCCCTAACACCAACCGTTATGGAGATATTGGAACCAAACTCTCCCTGCTCTAGGAATCGGATAAAGAAACGAACGGCCGTAACCATGGCAACGTCAGCTCCAGGATTCTAGAGCAGCTAGATTATGCATGTACGTTTGGGCACAGCTGCCAACCAAAATTGATACACGTATGACTTACTATCTGGAAAAAATGAACTGTTGTGTAAGACGCTCATAGCACTCCTTTGAGCGTGGATGGAAAGGGAGTGAAGTATAAAAAGAATAGTCCCGGAGATCTCCTTAGTACAGCGACCAGCGGTTGCCGACGGACCTCCGATTTTACGTACTGGCTTAGGTTTCAGCATTTTGCGGAGTCTGTTACCTATAGTTTAAACTATTTTCTATCAAATAAAGGAGTAGTAGGATCACTGAAGTTATTAGTGCCGATATTTTGGTCCACTTTTACGATCATTGTAACCATGAAAACCTATATACTGTACACAATTGTCAAGATGGTGTGCCCATGACTTGAAAAAATTTCTCAACATTTATACTTAGATACATTATATGATATGCGACATGAGAATTATAATTCTCGATAATTATAGTAGTTTCTTTTATGCATCGCGTAGGCCTATTTCCTCGATCATTTGTAATAGTTACGAAATGTCGGATCAAACAAATACATTCAATAATATTTATATTTGTGTTACTATCTAGCGGAAGTATACTTCCACTAAACCTGCAGCTTTGTGAAGGGAGCAGGTATATCTAGGTGGGAATGAAGGAAAAACATGGTAGCAAAAGATCTTAGAGGTCGATGCTAATTAGGAACTAATATTTAGAGGCCCAATGAAGAAAAGAAGAAGAAGAAGAAACACTATAATTCCAAACATGACAAATAATTCCTACGTACTTAAGTAAATACACCAGTGATATAAATATCTAATGAAGTCAGTCATACTGATAGTATGAGTAACTAAAGCCAGTTTCTGATAACCCGTACGAAGAACGGGTACTTCTGCTAGTTATTATTATTATTACTATTATTATTATTATTATTGTTGTTGTTGTTGTTGTTTCACATATCACTGCTTTTCTCTTTACCAGGGCTGCTTGTATACTTCATCCGAGGCCAGTTTGGAGGTTGGCCCACACCGGCGTTACCACGATTCTTGGATGGAACGGAAGAACCACACATTACATCCGACGAGAGCTCTTGGGTCATCTCTCTTAAACACATTCTAACGATAGCTGGCAGTCTTCCTGCCGGCTACCTTGCAGACACGATCGGCCGGAAGAAGACCTTGCTGCTCGCCAGTGTGCCTTTTCTTCTCTCCTGGGTGCTAGTGTCAATTGCCAAGTCTGTCGAGTTGCTGTACATTGGACGAGGCTTTGCAGGTCTTGGCTTAGGCTTGTCCAACACAGTGGGTGCTATGTACATGGTAGAGATAGCAGAAGATCGCGTACGAGGAGCACTCGGGACACTCTTCATGCTCATGGTAAACTTGGGAGTCATGTTCGAACAAGGAATTGGACCTCATATATCTCTGACCTTGCTAGGTCTACTTTCAGCGATATTCCCCATTCTGTTTGCAGTTACATTTGTATGGATGCCAGAATCACCCTACTATTACTTAATACGGAACAGAAAGAAGGAAGCAGAAAAGTCTCTTCTGCGACTGAGATGCACGGATAATTTGGAGAATATCAAAGAGGAGTTCCATGGAATGGAGGTGTTTGTGGAAGAGAACTTGAAAAGTAATTCAAGTTTCAAAGATCTAATCTTCCACAGAGGGAATCGTAAAGCTCTCTTTATTACAGTTGGTTTGACGATCTTCCAGAGTTTGAGTGGAGCGATTCCCATAACAGCGTACACCAAAATAATCTTCCAGGAGAGTGAAATGTCCCTCGACCCGGACGTAGGTATAATGATCGTGGCGATTGTCCAGATCTTCATCAGCGTCGTCTGCCCATCTACCGTGGACATACTGGGACGCCGTCCTATACTGCTTTTGTCGACAGCATTGTGTGCAGTCTCGCTGACACTAAAAGGTCTCTTCTTCTATTTCAAGGCTGGTGGGTCAGACATGTCTGCCTTTGATTGGGTGCCTGTCACGACAATGGCGGTATACATCTCGACCTACACTATGGGAATAGGGACAATACCTAATGTAATCATGGGGGAGATATTCCCAACTAATGTCAAAGGAATCGCTGTAGCCTTTAACACTATGCTGGATGGAATGGGCGTAACCGTGATCACGATAGTGTACCAGGTAAGATTACATTATGTCATTTGTAACTCCTGATGAATAGCTCATTTTCAAAACCATTTGGTGCTGTCAAAATAATATTAAAAATCTCTGTCGAAGACATTCCATGATGCATGATAGTTCTTACAAGTGTGGGTCGGATCTTTCTTCCCGGTAATACACTAGAATTAAAATTGTAAACCCCGGAAATTGATACAGGCAGCTCCTCTGGAGTATAGACGCCTTTTGAAGCTGCTGAACTGTAGTACATATCTCCTAGTAGAAAATTGTTCCTTCGCTTCATGCGCCGCTGGTGCAAGGAGTTCTCCTCAACCTTCAAACTGTTCACTATCTTCTCTTGTAACCTTAGATGGGACCCACGCAAGGTACTACCAGCCTGGCCAGAGGGCCCAAGCATTTTTTACGAGGTGTTACTTCTCTCCCTCCTCCTTCTTCATCTCTTGCACGACGAGGCCCCGAGCTCGTGACCGGCATAGAGGAGGTGGTTCTGAGACAGATCGGTACCTCAGAAGTAAAATTAAAGACGGGGCCAAATGTAGATACATGATAAAGAGGTACCAAGGCTTCAAGATGAAATCAAATCCCAAAAGACGGAGAAGACCGTTACCCGAAGAGTACGATGAGACGCTCGCTGATGGGCTCATAAAATACTGGGAGGACAGGAAATCGAATCCACGTCCTTCCAGGTGAAGCCTGGGCTATGCAGCCACTGGATTGAAAACATGCAGCGTGTTTGAGAATGAATGTTGTGGAAGAAGGCAAATTGGCTATTTTTAACGTGGGACACATGTCCGAAATTCATGGTTTGGGCGCCTTGGGGTTTCAACACTTGACAACGCTTCGGATATGACGACTGGTGTGTGTTGTACATCTTGTCAAGGAACCTCCTCGAACTTAACAACAGCATCAAATCGTACATTAAATTAGAAAAAGTGTTTGAAATGTCGACCTTCTGCTGGAATACAGTCTTTATCGGTGGTGGAGAAATTGATGCATATGGTCAAAGAAGTTCGATTGTGTGCACATTGTCTCAGTCACTATGCGGATTCTTGCGATAAGGTGCTCCTTTGATGGTACACGAGTCTCGTGTACCCTTGATAGTACCACAAAGCATAAATTATTGACTAAGGGTGGATATGGCGGGTGTGTTTTTCAAATTAAGAAAAATATATTACTTTATACATGACAACAGAAACCAGCGATGAAAATAATTTTATATCAATTCTACATAATAGACAATATTGTGTAGAAATGGCTAAGAGCTTTTACCTGAATACAAGATACATTTCACACCGTTTTTGCTGTTGATATTTCCTGATTTATTCATGAATTCAAAAATCCTCCGTATTATATAATCCTCCTGAATTATATAATCGAGGCGATGCATCATTGCTCGTATTAATAGTTAGTCCTCAAATTTGTGAACGAATATCGTGACAATACGTTTTGAATTTTCTAAAAAATAGCTAAATTGAAGGTTATTTCAAACACATGAAATAATTATTAAAAATTATGTTAGTTTTCCTGTGACTGCTGTTACGGAAGAGGGAAGTTTCCCAACAACGAAACATATCTAAACCTATCTTATAGCGACTGTGACCGTAAAACGCCTTGGTAACCTAGCGGGGAGTGTTAGTTGAGGGAGAGAGTGGTGGGAAAAATTGGGGCAAATATTCATTTATAGAAAGAGGAATTAAGAACTGGAATAATTTATTGAAGGAACTGCTCGATTATTTCCAACTTCTTTGGAAGGATATAAGAAAAGTCCAGGTAAACAACTGATGGGGAATCTGCCACCTGGATGACAGCCTTAAATGCAGATCAGTGATGATTGTTTGATTAGCTTATTGATTGAGAGAAATGCAAATGCCATCATTGATGAGCTCACCTCAGAATGCAAGCCGTCTTTAAAACACCATAAAGTATGAGCATGGGAGTAACAAATGTATTTCATAATAATTATTTTGCACGTTTATAATACAAAATAATATTTTTAAAAAATATTTGCAAACAATTAGGCAATGCATTGTTTAGATCCCACTCGGGCTTGGTTTTTCATAATTAAAAATCATGACATGCTTGAAATACATCCATCTCTCTTCTGGCAATCATGATTGGCAGCGTTACAGTTCCTTACACTGCTGCCAGATCGCGCCACTATCCTTGCCGGATAGAACACGAGAGATTGTTTTGAAGAGTAACAAACGCATGTTCCGTACGCTTTGTTTCCCCCTCGATCCTAAAATGGCATCACGTGTCTTGATTCTTTGAGCGATAGCATGATATAAAAAAACAATTTAACACAGAAAAATCATAAATATATCACCAAACAAAACACAAGATTTACCTTAATTTTCACTTTTCCAAAACGCCCGTGGAACAATGCAAGGACAAATAACCACCAAGAAAGAGGGGAGGACAAGGAACTCACTTCGATGAGAAGAATGAAACCATCAATCTACCTAAATAAAGAAAAATAATTAACGTGAACAAAAATTAATTTTGTAAAGGTAAAATAAAACGAGACCCACGTAAAATTTTATTCAACTATCAAACTAGACAAACCAGTAAGGAAACTTTAAAATTTATATGATAAAATATTAGCAATTAATAATATTTCAAATCAGAGCTTACTTAATTTAACACTCTAGATTCCAATCCACAACCAGGGGGTCCCACAGTATCTAACAATGCCTAAATTAGTTACCACAATATTTTGTTTAAAAAAAAAGAAATTTGAACTGGGGAAGTCACGAAGCAACATTTTGCAAAATCCTTACAGATCCATCATCAAAAATAAACATCAAATCATCTTAAGGAAGAATTAAAACTTCACTGGAGGTAAAATTACATACCTGCCACACGAAATGTAAATGACCAAGACTTACAAGCAGATCATACAGTATTTCGATAAAAATTACTGCATTTAATAAATCACAATGGAGATATATGAGATCATTACATATCTCCGACCTGAACTGTCGCAATCCATGTTAATGTAAATAAGGGATAACACACAGTCAGCCAATCAAATTACATATAAGAACAGACAAGAACCCAAGTTACGCAGTACCGGTAATATCAATTAAGGAAAACAATTTTGGCTCCAACATTTACTTAAATAATCATCGTTACAGCCCATTCTGAGTTTCATCACCCGTATCTCACAATTCTTGACAGTAAAATAAATTAATAATAATAATAATAATAATAATAATAATGATAATAATAATAATAAATTAAATCGTAACCATAAATCCGAGCTATCAGCTCAATGAAGAAACGAACATTCGAAGTGAAGAAAATGAATCAGAGCGTCCGCTATACCGAGCGAATCAAATTAGGATCAATTTACACTTAAAAACAGAAAAGAAACATAGTGAAAACGAAACAACAGACGCAGTTGGATACAGATTCTAATTCTAGAATATACATTTTCATACGAAACTGGCTATTGGCTTTCTCTCGTTGGGTTACTTGACATTTGCCTTAATGAATCAGTTTATTTAAGGCAAACATATGTATTGTTATGCTATCAACGCTTTGAATAATGAGTTATTCTGTGATATTAAGTTCGGAAAGACTTAACACATTATAAACACTTCACGTGCACTTCTCTGTTTCAGGAATCAGTTGACGCATTTGGCTTGTACGTCGTATTCTGGGGACTCGCTGTGCTGGCTGCCTTGAGCACTGTGTTTGTAGCGAGCGTGGTGCCCGAGACAAAAGGGAAGACTCTGCGCCAAATTCATCACGAACTTTCTCCCTCTACAAAGAGAGAGGAAAACCTCTCAATATCATGAACCAGCCATGATCTTCATAGCTTAAACGACTGTGGAATGGGATGGTAGAGAACATCGACGGTATCCCCTGCCTGTCGTAAGAGGTGACTTAAAGGGGGGCTAGAGGCTGCCACCTTAAGAGCGCGGGTTGCGAGCTCGTTTCCCATAGCTTAGTGTGGCACTGCCTCCACATAATTGCATCAGGCTCCTTTCATTTCTCCTATCTGACCTCCTTTTGTCATCTCTTGCTCTTTTTGACCTCAAGATCTAGGGAGTCTTTCATTTTCACGTCCTTCGCGGCCCTTCATTTTCTTTTTCAATAGCTTTGTCCTTTGAAGTATCTGACATTTTTCCCCTCTGATTTTTGTTAATAGAGGATAGTTGCCCAGTTGTACTCCCTCTTAAAACATCAATCACCACCACCACCCTCTTGACTTACCACTTCAAAATTTTAATCCCCAGAAATGCTTTCTTAAAACAAACTCTACATTGCAATGCGTAGACTCCTTTCTGTATCAGAAATTCTGATACGCGACGAGACTTGATTTTTTTACGACTTTGTTTTACGTCGGACCGACACAGATAGGCGTTATTGCGACGATGGGATAGGAAAGGGAAGGAAGCAACTGTGGCCTTAATTGAAGTACAGCCTTAGCATTTGCCTGGTGTGAAATTGGGAAAACATGGAAAAACCATCTTCAGGGCTGGACAGTGGTGTTGGAAGCCACAATTTCCCGAACGATAGATAGCCTTTTGCACCTTAATCGGTCTATTTCCTTAAGTCTTTTTTATTCTCTGCACGCCATACACCATCGGATTCCGTGCAGTTTACTTTGAATCCTGCCGAAAATACTTCTAACACAGAAGATAATAATGCGAATTTACTGTCGCTCCTATGTTCTCTAATTCCATAGGGTTACGGGTGAAATATAATCACGCATCTGCTACGTTTTACAAGGGTTGATCTCCAGACCTGCATTTCCAGCTCTCGTGTGCACTGCTCCAACACCATGCGATGTTTCATTGAAAATTCCACTTCCTCCTGATATTCATCTACACATTCTCGTATACCTGCCATGTCACCTCTGGCTATCTTCCAAGTCCTGAATGTTCTTATTCTGTTCCATGATCAGCTGCCTCGTCATGTCTGCTTGGCTGACCTTTTTTTACCGCCTCTTTAATTTTCTCAGTACTTTCCCAACTCAACGGCCCAGGAATGCTTTCCACTCCCCGGAAGCAGGAGCGGCGATTAGGCGGGGCGAAGAAACATTACATTTCTATTCCATCTTAGCCGACTGAATATAGGAATTATTTAAAAAGCAGTTTTTAAAAGCCCTAATGACTTACCAACTAATTCTTTCCTTTAATAATTATTAACAAAATTATTAGCGGAAATACGCACAAAATGTCGTTCGTCACGGCTAACAGATTTGTATAGCTCCACAGCATGTACCAGAGACTTTGCATGTGCTGTGAATTTCAATTTTTCAATTTTAATTTATTGATGATTTACATGCCACTGAGGCTGAAAAGCCCCTGTATGTAGCATCTTCGTATAACTTAATACAATACCGGCTTATGAACACACTAGTTACATTTTTATAATATTAAAAATATTTAATTAAACATTAAACTTAAAACTTAAAGAGTACAGATACCAAATCCAATAAAATTACACATTAATTTGTTATATAAGAAGTAAGAAAGTAAATCATTAAGCCTATTTATTATTTTAGACTACAAGAATCTAAGGAATATAAAGCTAAAACAGAGAAACAAGTTTCTTAGAAATATACATATTTCTGATTGTTAGACACAAGAATGCCTGATCTCAGCCCCTTGCGTACTCCTCCAGGAAGATAGATGTTAAGGACTGCTCTTGTTGGGTACAGTTAGTGTTATTTGCGAAACGGTGGTTAAAGACGTTAAAGATACGAGATGCAGTGCAAACAAAGGATTTGTTAAATTTAGTGGGGCGATGAAGGGGAATTTGAAGGGTAGTTTTTGTAAATCTATTATCTCTGTAATGTACTGACTCCATAGGTTTAAATGCATTATATACGTAGGACGGGGGTCTTCAGTTTGAGAATTTCGTGCGTAGCAACGGCGACTGAGATTTCCCATCCTTCATGGAGTTTCAATCATTGCAGCTGTACGTAATAGTGTGTTATGTGTTCATCACGTCTGGCATTAGTCACGTAATGAACACATGCGTTTGTTACTCTCTGTAGTTTTATGTTCAAACTTTCAGATAAGTCGTTGAATACGACTGATCCGTAGTCAATTATTATTGGGAATATAAGACTTTGAACAAGTAGTTTTCACATGAAAGGTGGTGTACATGACATGTTACGTGTTAAAATATGCATGGATTACACAACTTTTCTAATATCACTTGACGTATGATCAGACCAGGATAGGGTTCTTTCGAAAATTAGTTCTAGATTTTTAACGGTGTCTCTATAATGGATATCTTTATCTAGAATTTTTATTGCTGTGAGGGATTTGAGATCAACAGTTTTCAGGAGTTTTGTGTAACCTATACAAATAAGCTGGGTCTTAGCCACATTCAATTGGAGGTTATGATTTGCGCTCCATGCGATCAATCGAGAGATGTCATGGTTAAAATGTTTTATACAAGAAGGTGCGTTAGTGGGACTGAAGTGGAAGTAAGCTTGCAAGTAATCAGCATAAATGTGAAAGGTACTGCTTTTAAAGACTTCAGAGATGTCATTAAAATAAATAGAAAAACATAAAGGGCCGAGAACTGATCCTTGTGGTATGCCACAGTTTACTGATTCCCAGCTAGAGGATCGTCCGTCAACAAACGTGACTCTTTGTGATCAATTTGGTAGATATGATTCAAATCACGACAGAGCACTCTGCGAGAAGCCAATTGACTTCAACTTAGCAAAAAGAACAACTCATGATTAACAGAGTCAAATGCCTTTGAGATACCAAAGAGACATAGGATAGTACGTTGTCTCTCATCGGTGGCCGCGTGTATATCATCTGTAACTCTCGGCAGAGCAGTAGTAGTCCTATGGCCCTTCTTGAAGCCAGACTGGTAGGGATTTAGAATGTTGTATTTAGACAGATATCCACATATCTGCTAATATACAAGTTTTTCTAGTGCCTTACTAAATGCACAGAGAATGTTGATAGGCCTATAATCACTACATACTGCTCGTATTCTTTTTCGGGCACAGGGCGTACATTGGCACGCTTCCATTCTGAGGAATGGACTACATTGTGTAGAGAGAAATTACATAAATGCACAAGGGCGGGAAGAAATATGTCAATGCAAGTACAAATCATGGATAATGAGATATTTGGACCTTTAGCTATAGTTAAAATTGATTTCACTGCTTTTTCTGCCTATGAAGGGTGTACGTACATGAAATAGAATTTATCTCTGTTACTTGGAGTGAGATATCTATAATGTTTGCCAATTTCTGATACTTTCGGGAAGTTGGAGTTAGAGACTGGTGCCTTATAATATTCACTTAATTCAGATGGAGTAATAGGCATCTGGCTGTCTAGAGAGTCACTGACTCCAATATCAAGTGATTTTACAGCACGCCAGGAAGCTGAGGTGCTCTTAGATTTACGAAAAATGCTGTACGTATACTTCTCTTTAGTGTTTCTAATGGCTTGTTTTATCTCGTTGCGCAAGATCCTGAATTGTTCGTAATCATCTGGAAGTTTTGTTTTAATAAATTTCTTCCTCGCTTTGTCCCGTTTACTTATCAATTCCTTAATATTCTTACTGAACCATGGTGAGGACTGGTGTTTTACGAGTATTCTTTTTGGGGGCGCATGCTTGTCATGAAGAGAAAGTACAAAGCTGTTGAAGAGAGAGACTTTGTGATCTATGTCATTAGACCGGAAAAACACATTCCAGGGTAGTAATTCAGCGTCAGCACGAAAATTGTTTACGTCAAATTTACTGAAATCTCGAACAAGAATTGTTTTAGGAATTTGTTTTGGCGTCGATAAAGTGAATACAGCATAGAGCATGTCATGACCAGAAAAACCGGCAGCTGGTTCCTGTCCGTATTATACTACCAACTCATTGCAGTTGGACGAGATTATGTCGAGAGTGCTATCGGAAGTGGCAGTATAAAATGTTGGATTGAATGGAAGGCAGTCGAGGTCACAAGGGTTCAGCACATCACGTATGTTTTCTCTTTCAAAAGTCCCAGTTCAGAACCGAGCATTAACATCGCCCACAACGAATGTATGTTTATAATTTATAACATGAGGAAACATATACTTCAGGAATGTATCCATGAACCCTACTTTTGGTGGATGATAGCCTATATACAAGCGAAAATAATGTTATTGTCGAAAAAGGCTATATCAAGGATTATGTAGCCTACTCCAGTTTCTTACTGTACTCTCCAGGAGATTTGCTAAGTACACTACATTTTATGCTGTTCTTCAAGTAAACTGCAACACCACCAGCGGCTCTGTTTATTATGTCATTACGGAAAATATTATACCCATCGAGACAGACGGCAGAATCTGGCACTGAAGGTTTAAGAAATGTTTTCTGACTGCGATAATATAAAACGAACTCTTGCCGAAAATGTGCCGGAATTCAGATATATGGGAGGAGTCGACAAGAGACTGAGAATTTATATGAATGACCATAAGATTTCTTGTGTTTCTCACACTAACACCGTATAGTAAGTCAGATAAGACACACTCATTACTTGTCATGAGTACAATATAGTATAAAGGGTTAAACAAAATAGTTGAATAACATATAGTTCAAAGACGTATTATGATTTGAGTAGCGTGTATCAATATAAAATATACATACATACATACATACATACATTATCATTATAGACTGTTATGCCTTTCAGCGTTCAGTCTGCAAGCCTCTGAGAATTTACTAAACGTCACCACAATCCTCGATTTGCAACTAGTGTTGTGGCCTCATTTAGTTCTATACCTCTTATCTTTAAATCGTTAGAAACAGAGTCTAACCATCGTCGTCTTGGTCTCCCTCTACTTCTCTTACCCTCCATAACAGAGTCCATTATTCTCCTAGGTAACCTATCCTCCTCCATTCGCCTCACATGACCCCACCACCGAAGCCGGTTTATGCGTACAGCTTCATCCATCGAGTTCATTCCTAAATTAGCCTTTATCTCCTCATTCCGAGTTCCCTCCTGCCATTGTTCCCACCTGTTTGTACCAGCAATCATTCTTGCTACTTTCATGTCCGTTACTTCTAACTTATGAATAAGATATCCTGAGTCCACCCAGCTTTCGCTCCCATAAAGCAAAGTTGGTCTGAAAACAGACCGATGTAAAGACAGTTTCGTCTGGGAGCTGACTTCCTTCTTACAGAATACTGCTGATCGCAACTGCGAGCTCACTGCATTAGCTTTACTACACCTTGATTCAATCTCACTTACTATATTACCATCCTGGGAAAACACACAACCTAAATACTTGAAATTATCGACCTGTTCTAGCTTTGTATCACCAATCTGACATTCAATTCTGTTGGATTTCTTACCTACTGACATCAATTTAGTCTTCGAGAGGCTAATTTTCATACCATACTCATTGCACCTATTTTCAAGTTCCAAGATGTTAGACTGCAGGCTTTCGGCACAGTCTGCCATTAAGACCAAGTCGTCAGCATAGGCCAAGAGAAATTTTTGAACTGTTAAAATCACCAGAAATATCTTTACTTCTCGTCCAAAGTAATTCAAGTAATCGAGTGATGCACATGAATACGAATTATCTCACCGCATCATTTCAGTGGAGCTGGGTAGCGTTTCTTCAGTTCGTCGAGGTCCCGTTCCGTCTTCTCTCGATGTTTCACATCACCAGCGTGCACCATTATCATACCATCCACAGTCCACACTGAACTGAGTTAGAAATGGCTTACAGCACGTTTGAGGATGTCAGTACGGGTCTTAGTTAGGTTCTCCCGTATAGTTATACCACTATTCTTTAACAGCCTCTTTGATTTGAAGACTGCATTTCGGTAGGCGTATGAAACAAATTTCACAATGATGGCCCTGTTTTTTTTTTTTTTGTGCCTTCTGGTACGAACTCTGTGCGAAAGGTCGATCATCGCGAGATCAAGTAGAACGTTGATCCGAGTGGCAACCGCCTGAATGCGTTTGTCTGTATCTTCTGCAGTTTCAGGCACTCCAAATATACGTAAACTGTTGCGACGTTGATAACTTTCCAACTCATGTGTCCTATCGTAAACTGTCGTTGAAGATCAGTTATTGCTTCGACTCTTTTGTCGAGTTCACATTTTAATTCTCTTATTACATCAGTATTAAATACCTACACTAAGTTTCTGTATGACCTTATCGGATACTCTGTCTACAAGTTCGTCGAGGAGTGAATCATACTTAATGAGGTTATCCAAAGTTAGCAACACCGTAGTATCTATTACCTCCTTGCTTACGCTGGTTCGCAATGTGTCCGATGTGGTGCGCTGATCATCGCAGGTCATGATGTTGCCAGCGCTGTTCTGTGAATTTAGAGGACGGTTGATGCTCTTCACTTGTTCCCGCGAAGTTTCAGCAGTTGCCACATGAGAGCGTGGACTTTCACTGTGTATTTCCTTGCCTTTAGAGAGAGGGATGGCACTCCTGCTCGTGGGCTGAGCGAAACGAGGTTTAGCCTTTACTTGTTTATGTGAGTTACCCATTGTAATTCGAAAAACGTTTACAAATTACTTACGAATCACGATACCTCCTTCCAATTAAAGTACTTCTGCACATGAACAAGTTAAAACACCACTGAATGCACAGTTGATATACACGTAACACCGTCTTGACACCTTCACAATGATAAATACTGGAGAGGCTGACACTCGCGTATATACCACCATGAGGCAACAACTAGAGAAGGGTAGCAGGGGTATGTCCTTTTGCCAAGGTCGTGGACACTGAGGTATGATTCACCCACTTGCCGCGCGCATTCGTCAGTCTAGCAGACTCTTTAGCGTCGGTTAGTTTTTAAGTGTGTAGTCAAATACTTAATGGTTTGTAATTGTATAATCACGACATACATTGTATCTAATAAGGCTTCTAATAGTTCACTGTTCAACTCATTCGCGCAAACTTTCCATGACACCATGGTCGATGCTTCAAGTTCCTCCTAGACAGTGGTTATTCTACAATCTGAAAACACCCGTATTATTATTTATTATGAAACAATTTCCTGAAATGTTGCAAATAACGGCGATACCACTAGCAGGAATACCAAGCCAAACTTACCTGTACAACAAACGAATTATTGCAACAAACGCAGTCACAAATAAATAAATAATGACAATCACAGCAACACAGCGACCCACAGGTGGCATCACAACATACTACCTCACATGAACGGACTCCCGCGCAAGATAAGCTCGAGAAACTTGCTCAGATTGACGCCAAAGTACAGCAGCTATCAGTAGGTGTGGTAGTTACAACATATTACCACTGGTAAACTACACAAATGCCACTAAAAAGGTGGTCTCACAGACAAACCACTGGTGAGAAAAGGGTTAAAAATACAAATTAAAGCCTAACTCAAGTATATGGACGTATTCTGAAGAAAAAGTAGTAAAATCGGGTCAAAATTCTTAGAAACACTGAGGGAAATAAGAAAAAACATATATAAGCCTACAGCATGAAGATATTATAAGATTTAATAAATACGCGTAAAGTAATGAAATAAGCACATAAATTGATTCGCAGCGCAAATAAGAAGAGCAACAAGGCCGTGATTTCAAGAAATAATATTCACTTTACCGCACTAGAAGCGATAATCAACTATTAATGCCATTCTTTACTATAACAAATTGAAATATCTGCAGACATATTGGAGGTCTAATATAAACATTGCTATTATACGAGGAGGGACCCAACTGTATAATTCGTGTTAGAAGGCTTTGAAATTGTTATAATGACACAGGTAATCTCATCATTGTATTCTGTATTCTCACTCGAGTTTTTGAAGGAAACCATGGCTTACTAAGGAGATTGGGAGTCGACTATCTGGATGATTCCGAACTGGACTGACATGGCTGAGATGACCCCTGGCCCACGATGACACCAACGATGCCGACCAGGCAGAATGACCAGAATCCAGAGCCGTGAAGGATGGCCAAATGATAAATATCATTCCGGAAAGCGACGGAAAAAGATAAGTTTTCTAAAAATCATGTGTATAGTTAAATAATAACAAGGTTGGGATGTCTGTAGTTAAAGCCTACATTGATAGACATGTATTTAGAGTCTTCAGAATGACTTAAATTATATTATATTCTCGCGGAGTGATTATGCCAACCTGTAAGGGAATAGATAGTCTTCACCAAATATAAAACAAACCCAAGTTAGGAAGTGTAATAAAGTATTAGTAGTGTCCTAATGAAAACAAAGAATTCCAATTTGCCATGTTATATTGTAACATATGTGAAATGTTAATAAGAGGAGTAATTTTAGGATCTTCGATACGCAATGCCAAGTGATATTACGACGTGTAGTGGTTATACGTTACCGTAATAGATTAGGATATGCATTAAATATGGAAATAATGGCACATTGAAAACATGTAAACGTTATTTGATAGGATATTGATCCGATATTGCGAGTAAATGGAAACACGGTTATTTGAGCTTCAGATAAGATATATACCGGTATATATATTGTAATGGTTATAGCGTCCGCCATGCCAAGTAGGTACGCGCCGGGTACGTCATCGTTTCGACCCCACCCCCCTCACGCTCGAGCGCGCCAATCACGAGCAACACTTGGTGCTAGACCGGCCCTCTCGCCTCCGTCCGCGGTCCCACCGCAGAGGACGACGGAAATTACTCGACTATTAATCTCGAGTCTTCTATCTCGCGAGGTTCCTGGATACATCTAGCATCCGGACTGTTCTGGAAGGCCCAGAGCAGGTATATAAGGTGAAGAGTAACTTGGAGTGACAGTCAGAGTGAGAGTTAGTAAGAGAGTGAGTGAGAGCGAGATTGAGTTCGCTGAAGCGCAGTCAGTGGTGGCCAGGTAGAGTGCAGCCTGATGGAGCATCTGCCTGTTGGAGCCGAGGACTCGTTCCTGTTTCCCTGATGTCGTGTGTGTGTGTCCCTTGAGGCTGGCTGCTGGAGGGGAACCTGGAGTGTTCTGGAGCAGCGCGAAGGGAATACTGGGTGCCGACGTGTGCGGACTGCGAACGGGGTTCGACGGATTGAGTGATCAGCGGATACTATCCCGACCTGCGAGACTGACGTGTAGGCTGTGGACCGTGACAGCGCTAACGAGTGTGACTGAGAGGCTGAGCGAGTGTAGTGTACATAATCTATGACTCTGTGTGTATGTGTGTCATTGTAGATGGAACATGATAAACTAAGAGAGAGAGCGCGAACCGTGTGAGTGTACTTGCGTAAGTTCTAATCTCGGCTATCGTCTGTGTGTGTGTGTAAATCTGTAATTGTAGTGTTAACTTAATAAATTTAGAAATAGATTGCTACGAGGTTCTGTATTCATTTATTCATTTATTTACCCCGCCAACACATTACAATATATATAGTTGAAATACACTACTGTTCTAAAGTATTGCACGACCCCATATAATTTAGAGAATTCTAGTACAGAGCTTCTAAAAACGCATTCATCTTTGAAATTTCAAATATATATAATAAATGATGATATTCCACAAGCGAGAGGGAACCTATAATGAAGGACAGGATTGTTTATACTATTTTAATATTTTTATTCAAGGAAATATGTCAACAGTATGCACAATAACATGCCATCTCCCTGAAGATATTGAAGTTAAATATTAAGTATTTTGATTAAATTGCTATTTAATTTGATCATACAGTAAAATATTGTTTCAAAAGTGACTTATTCAGTAGTCATACTTTAAATACTATTAGTATTTTGTTGGGCCCCCCTTGGCTCGTATGGCAGCCTTCACTCTGCCGGTGTCAATTAATTTTCGAATGATACTGATGTCAATTTCATGGTTCCACACTTTCACAGTCACCTCCAATAGCTCTAGTTTTGTTGCAGGTTTCTTCTTCTGAACCCCTTTGCCAATCAGTCTCCACAAATTCTCTATTGGGTTCAGGTCTGGTGAATTTCCTGGCCATGGAAGTTCTTTGATACCCAATTCAGTCATGACAGATCGAATCTGAAATTATAGATTTGGACGATGTGTAACAGAAGTAACCTTAGAAATTGTATTAACTCATCTTCTTTGATGTGTGGCATGGGGCCAGATCTCGTTGGAAAATCTAATGCGCATCCTGGAAAGCATCACGTGCAGTGTTCATCAGAGGGCGCCGGATCACAACTTCATATTGATCACTGTTCATTGTACCCTGAACAACGTACAGCCTTCCGACACCTTGGTATGTGTTTGCTCCCCACACCATAACCGATGGAGCATGTTTCATTGTTCGCACAAGCCAGTCAGGATCCATCCTTTCATTGGGTTCACATCTAACGAGCTGTGGTCTATCAGTCATCATGGAAAATCTGCTTTCATCTGAGAATACCACCATTCTCCACTGGTCGATTGTCCAGTTTACGTGGAGTCTGGCCCATGCAAGCATCATTTTCCTCATTGCAGCAGTTAAAAATGTTTTTTTCTTGGCAACTCGAGCCTTCATTCCCATTGCACAGAGTCTTTTCCTGACAACTGATGAGCTTGAATCGACTCCCGTTGACTCTTACCATGCTTTTGTCAGTTCCATTGAAGTGGCACTCCTGTTTTTACGGTTTAGTCTGCGAAGTCTTCTGTCCTCCCTAGGCGAAGCAATGCGTGGGCGCCCGCTTCGTGGTAAATTTTCCATATTTCCTCTGGTCATCAGCTTCTGCAGATTGCGACTCACAGCTGACCTCGAACAGTTTAAACTCTTCGCAATTTCACTGTTGTTTAGGCCTTCGTTGTGTAAAACCTCGATGCACTTTTTCTTTCTAGGGGTTAATTCACGAGTTTTCACCACGACTGTAAATGGACACACGCACAGTAGAAAGAAAATAAAAAATCCAGCAATATTTTCAGACCAGTACTTGTAAATGCGTCCAACCTTTGGTAACACAGAGCACATTCTGAGGCAATAATCGGCAGCGTGAGATCACATTGTTGCTAGGCATTGTCGCAAGCCATAGCCAAAGAAAACCAGACACAAATACATAAGTAATATGAGCTATTTCTGCATTCAAGACATTTAAATATGTTAATAACAAAATAATATTGTCACAATGAACGGCGTGCAATACTTTAGAAAAGTAGTGTATATGAAGGAATATTGATATATGGTAAAATGAGTTACGATGAAAACGTAACAATATTTTTGTTCTTGTTGTTAGAGTCATCAAGTCATAGACTGGTTTGATACAGCTCTCCATGCCACCCTATCATGTGTTAACCTTTTCATTTCTACATAACTACTACATCCTATATCTGCACTAATCTGCTTGTCATATTCGTACCTTGGTCTACTCATACCGTTCATACCACTTACACTTCCCTCAAGAACCAACTGTACAAGACCTGGGTGTCTTAAGAAGTGCCCTATCATTCACTTCTTGTGGTCAAATTTAGCCAAATCGATCTACTCTCACCAATTCGATTCAGTATCCCATCATTCGCGATTTTATCTACCCATTTCACCTTCAGCATTCTTCTATAACACCACATTTCACAGGATTCTATTCTCTTTCTCTCTGAGCTAGTAATCGTCCATGTTTCTCTTTCATACAATGCCACGCTCCAGACGAACGTCTTCAAAAACATCTTCCTAATTCCTATATTGTAACCGTAAATTTTGCAATTGTGGCTAGATGAGCATAAGACCAACGCAGGGCGTGTGCGTATCTGGACTGTTACAGAGAGGGAGAAGTTTGCTTGAAATAAGTATAATGGAATTCAAAGAGAGCTGATGAACTTATTAACAACAAAATAGTTCTAATTTCATATCACTTCTGTACAGAAGATGAACTGGATATGCCTTATCTTCGCCCTGGGCTGGCAAAGTTCGTTGTGGTCCGGCTGCGATTCTCGTTTGACACTGGGACGCCTTCCGATGGAGATCTAGACAGTCTGGATGTTCTGGAAGTTCTAGAAATACTGGATGGCCTGGAAGTTCACGTGATATGAGTGTTGGTCGAGCTTATATACTCCGTACTTTCGCCCTGGACGTGTTTGAGTTATACAAACAGCTTCTGCACACATGAAAATGATTATAGGAATGGCCTCAGAATAATTTGCAACACTTAACAGATCGTGGACTCGAAGAATTAATCAATTAATTAATTCCACTCGACAAAATGTTAATAAAATCTGACTCCTGAAATGAACCACTTGAAGGAAATTGAATGCGGTAGAATGTCACTAAAACTGAAGACGCAGCTGGACATTTCTTCTGGAGACCTTAGTTGACTGAATCGAATGTCAAATAGAATCGAACTTGTAACACAGAATAGCCACTCAGAAAATTGTATATCTGTATAATTTAGCACTGTCGAATGTCACTGGAATCGACTTAGGAAGTAATACAAATAACGCGATAATTCGCAAAATAAAGTTTCATCACTCGGTGATTGTTCATAAGTTTACACGATATCTTACAAATTTGAAGATAATCACGTTAATAATTAGCAACGAAAACATTCATCCTGTGAAGTTAGTCTCGTTCACTTTAGTTAATCACAAATAATATGGTAACACAAACGGAGTTGAATCCGTTTATAGGCTATCCTTGGTTCGACTGCATGAAAATTAAATACTATTTACAGAAGCACAAGTTCAAATATACTGTTCGTAGCTAAGAACCTACGGAATGTGTAGGAAGTACGTGAGAAATAATCTCTACTTCGCGAAAATATAAGTTCAGTGAAGCATTCAAAGTACTATCTCAATCGTCTATCACTCGAGAAATCCTAAATTCAACTATAATGTTATATTTTTTCAAAACATTTCAATCACTCGATGAAAACTTAGGTTTTAATGCACTGTTCGAAGTCTATCATTCGAAGAAATATTATGACAATTTGAAATTTAAGCACTCAGTTATTTAACGAAATATTTCAATCACTTTGAAATGTAGGCACTGGGTAGAAAATAATACAAGTCCCAGAATACCTTAACTTAAATTAAAGAAATGAACCCAAGTTAAATAACATTGTTCAAGTTCAATGTTGAAAAGTTTTATCACTCCCTAATGGACAACACTGAAAATTTATAAGCCCGATTTATGTTACCGTGGAGTTAAAGTTTTCTAAGTACGAAGAACTTCATCAAACACTTGACATTCGGCGAAACCGTAGTTTTATTGCGAAGAATAATGCCACCAGCCGACCGTCCGGTCTCGATTGTGGTACATGACTGACTTTGACCTGCTAACTGGCCCTCATTTTATACAAGAATCGCGGGAGTTTAAGTTATTGTATCCTGTAGAATATCTCCCTTGATTCTGGTCGGATTCTCTTCAAACTTGGCGAAAATGGGGACATAAAATTGGTTAACACGGTAATGTTGTGCTTTTAATTTTATCTTAACCGAAAAATGTTATTGGCAATAGAGCGTTTCGAAAGTTCTATCGGCTGACGTAATCCAGCTGTGACAAGATAAGGCGGGATGTGATGTCACAAGTTCCACGTCGCGCTCTGCCTACTGCCGCAGCCAGATTTCCGCTAACGCACGGCGCGTAATTCGAATTCAATTGGCGGGGACTCTGACTTGAACGAGCGTTCCTGGTACAATATCAATATTCGAGGTGAATCAATTTCTTTTCCTAAGAAAGCTCTTCCTTGCTTGTGCTAGTCTGCATTTTATGCCCTCATTACTTTTGCCACCATTAATTATTTTGCTACCCAGCAGTCATCTACTTCCTTTAAGACTTCATTTCCTAATCTAATATTTCCTGCATCACCTGACTTTGTTCGACCGCGCTCCATTACTTTTGAATTGGACTTATTTATTTTCATCTTGTATTCCTTCCCCAAGACTCTGTCCATACAGTTCAGCAATTTCTCCAGATCTTTTGCAGAGTCATGTAAAATAACAATATCATTTGCAAATCTCAGGGTTTTGATTTCCTCTTCTTGAGCTTTGATACCCTTTCCGAATTACTCTTTGATTTCCTTAGAGCCTGTGCTATGTAAACATTGAAAATGATAGGGGACAAACTGCAGCCTTTCCTCCCTATTTTCTGGATTGCTGCCTTCATTTCAAAGCCCTCGATTCTTATTACTGCAGACCGATTTTTTTATTGATTGTAGATAATTCTCCTTTCTCGGTATCTGATCCCGATCACCTTCAGAATCTCAAACAGCTTGGTCAAATCAACATTATCGAATGCCTTTTCTAGATCTACGAACGCCGTGTACGTGGAGTTGTCTTTCTTAATTCGGTCCTCTAAGATCAGACGTAAAGTCAGGATTGCTTTACGTGTTCCCACATTTCTTCCGAAGCCAAATTGATCTTCTCCCAACTAAGTTTCAACTTGTCTTTCCATTCTTCAGTAAGTAATAAGTGTTAAAATTTTGCAGCCGTGAGATACTAAACTAATGGTGCGGTAGTTTTCACACTTGTCAGCACCGGCTTTCTTGGGAATAGGTAAAAGAACATTCTGCCGAAAATCAGATGGGACTTCTCCTTTATCAAACATCTTACACAATAAACGGAACAACCTCTCAATGCTGGTTTCTCTTAAACCAGTCAGTAATTCTGAGGGTATGTCATAAATTCCCGGTACCTTGTTCCTACTTAGGTCTCTCAAAGCTCTGTTGAATTCTGACCTCAAAATTGGGTCTCCCGTGTCATCAGCATCAACACCCTCTTCTTGTTTCAAAACCTTTCCTAGGGCCACACAACCTTTAATATCCTTGCACTTCTCTTTCAGCCATTCTTCCTTAGCTGTCCTGCACTTTCCATTTACTTCATTCTTTATTCTCCTGTGTTCTTTTCGTCCTCCTCATATTTTGCATTCTTGTCCTTTAGTCGTAAATCAGGTCTAGTATTTCTTGAGATATGCTTGTTTCTTAGGTGATCTTTCATTTCTTCCTAACTTTCTTCAGCAGCCTTGCTGATTTCATTCTTCATGACTCCATTCTTCCTCTACTGTGTTTCCTTCAGCATTTTCACTTAGTCCCTGTGTTACATGTTCCTTGAAACAATCCCTCACACCTTTTCTTTCAACTTGTCTAGATCCCATCTCCTTGCATTCCTTCCTTTCTTCAATTTCTTCAACTTCAGACGACATTTCATGACCAACAGGTTTTGGTCAGAGTCCACGTCCGTCGTTAACTGACGTTAGTGACATGGTAAAGACCTTATGGTTGACTTGGCATCCATCCACGGACAAGTTTCAAATAAACTGTAACTTAAATTTGCAAGAGTTAATGGGTGATACGACGTTCACAAAGAGAATGGTGCTCTCAACGATATCCTCAATTTTCGACCCACTTGGATTTATAAGTCCTGTAGTAAACAGCTTTAAGGTTTTCATGCAACGTCTCTGGCAGGAAAGGTCAGGATGGGATGACCCTTTACCAGTAAACTAACTTCATATGTGGTTGAAATTGTATGATCCGATCCCCACGCTTAACAGCACCAAGGTCCCAAGGTGTGTTCTTGCTGAAGGGAAAATCAAGTCCATAGACATCCATGCTTTCTGCGATGCTTCACATCACGCTTATGGCGCCTGTATTCACGTGAGGTCTGTGAACAACAAAGGTGGCGTTCTTATCAGATTATTATGCGAAAAATCGAGAGTCGCACCTTTAAAGCAAGTCTCAATTCCCCGACTAGAATTGTGTGGTGCCTTACTGCTCTCCCATCTCCTGAAGAAAACACTTGCCTCTCTACAACTGCCATTCACTAAGATACATACTGTACCAGGAAACATGTATGGCCTGGAACATAATTTTATTTAATGGAATTCAGCGCAACGAGACGACCTGTGGCGTAGTGGGTCAGTATAAGGGACGCTGAACGCTTGAGGCGACCAAATATTGTTTCACTGGTGGAAACTTGTTAAACCACTGAAAGGCATATGCCCGACACCTCAATAAACTGGGACGACATCAAGAGAAATTAGTATGTCGGGCTTAGCTTTATCCAATTGACAAAGGCAGCGGAAGTTTAGCGGGCTAACCGAGAGGGCTGTCCGTGGTAGGTACAGAGTTCAAAAAAAAAAAAAAAGAATAAGCAAGGAGTGAGTGGACAGAGGATACAAACATCGAACCAAATACAAGAGTGAAGAATAAATTTAAAACAAGCTATATTTTAAACATAAATGACTAAAACAGGTAATGTATAAATCAGTTGAAGGATAGGAAATACAAACATATGGTAAGGGCTCAGTCCACTTGACGACCAGAATACAATCGAGACAGATAATGATTAAAATTTTTGGGGATACCAGTTATAATATTCAGCTAAGGCTGAAGACCAGTATTCAAAGGAGAAAACACAATTAGTACCTAGTAAATTACACGACTTCCAATAAAAAGGAGGGATTAGTACGCTTCACCACACCAATTAAAGGCCACTCTTACAATCTTTATTTGAAACCTCAAAGAGGGAAAGAGAGCTAAAACACATCGGGAGGAAAGATAATTACATTACTCAATATCGGAATAAAGAAAAGAAAAAGGGGACAGAGTGAGTACGAAAGGAAAGAAAGGAAGAAGGGGAGGGGGGGAATCCTTCCAGACTGCTTAAACACTATAACTTCGGTGATGTAAGCGACCACTCAGGCCTGTAGAAAATGTCCAAAAGGTGGCAACATTTCTATCATTCGTCCAAGCACAATTAGTCTTTTAAAGTTACGAAATTGATTAAGATTTTCGGTCAGAAGGACTCTTTTGCAATGGAGACCGAGAAGCCAGAAAATGATCAATCATTCAAAGTTCAATTCTTGATTAAAAGAACGAAGGACCACAACAACTTATAAAATTTTTGCTCACCCAGTCTGTTGAAGCACGATGCAGCTATTCACAAATTAAAAGGAAACAAAACATCGCTACGGGCCAGCCGCCAGCGAACAATCAATCGAATCATCAATCAATACTGATCTGCATTTAGGGCAGTCGCCCAGGTGGCAGATTCCCTATCTGTTGCTTTCCTAGGCTTTTCCGAAATGATTTCAAAGAAATTGGAAATTTATTGAACATCTCCCTTGGTAAGTTATTCCAATCCCTAACTCCCCTTCTTATAAATGATTATTTGCCCCAGTTTGTCCTCTTGAATTCCAACTTTATCTTCATATTGTGAACTTTCCAACTTTTATAGACGCCATTCAAACCTATTCGTCTACTAATGTCATTCCACGCCATCTCTCCGCTGACAGCTCGGAACATACCACTTAGTCGAGCAGCTCTTCTTCTTTCTCTCAATTCTTCCCAACCCAAACATTGCAACATTTTTGTAACGCTACTCTTTTGTCGGAAATCACCCAGAACAAATCGAGCTGCTTTTCTTTGGATTTTTTCCAGTTCTTGAATCAGGTAATCCTGGTGAGGGTCCCATACACTGGAACCATACTCTAGTTGGGGTCTTACCAGAGACTTATATGCACCCTCCTTTACATCCTTACTACAACCCCTAAACACCCTCATAACCATGTGCAGAGATCGGTACCCTTTATTTACAATCCCATTTATGTGATTACCCCAGTGAAGATCTTTTCTTATATTAACACCTGGATACTTACAATGATCCCCAAAAGGAACTTTCACCCCATCAACGCAGTAATTAAAACTGAGAGGACTTTTCCTATTTGTGAAATTCACAACCTGACTTTTAGCCCCGTTTATCAACATACCATTGCCTGCTGTCCATCTCACAATATTTTCGAGGTCACGTTGCAGTTGCTCACAATCTTGTAACTTATTTATCACTCTATAGAGAATAACGTCATCCGCAAAAAGCCTTACCTCCGATTCCACTCCTTTACTCATATCATTTATATATATAAGAAAACATAAAGGTCCGATAACACTGCCTTGAGGAACTCCCCTCTCAACTATTACAGGGTCAGACAAAGCTTCATCTACTCTAACTCTCTGAGATCTATTTTCTAGAAATATAGCAACCCATTCAGTCACTCTTTTGTCTAGTCCAGTTGCACTCATTTTTGCCAGTAGTCTCCCATGATCCACCCTATCAAATGCTTTAGACATGTCAATCGCGATACAGTCCATTTGACCTCCAGAATCCAAGATATCTGCTATATCTTGCTGGAATCCTACAAGTTGAGCTTCAGTGGAATAACCTTTCCTAAAACCGAATTGCCTTCTATCGAACCAGTTATTAATTTCACAAACATGTCTAATATAATCAGAAAGAATGCCTTCCCAAAGCTTACATACAATGCATGTCAAACTTACTGGCCTGTAATTTTCAGCTTTATGTCTATCACCCTTTCCTTTATACACAGGGGCTACTATAGCAACTCTCCATTCATCTGGTATAGCTCCTTCGGCCAAAGAATAATCAAATAAGTACTTCAGATATGGTACTATATCCCAACCCATTGTCTTTAGTATATCCCCAGAAATCTTATCAATTCCAGCCGCTTTCCTAGTTTTCAACTTTTGTATCTTATTGTAAATGTCATTGTTATCATATGTAAATTTTATTACTTCTTTGGCCTTAGTCTCTTCCTCTATCTCGACATTATCCTTGTAACCAACAATCTTTACATACTGCTGACTGAATACTTCTGCCTTTTGAAGATCCTCACATACACACTCCCCTTGTTCATTAATTATTCCTGGAATGTCCTTCTTGGAACCTGTTTCTGCCTTAAAATACCTATACATACCCTTCCATTTTTCACTAAAATTTGTATGACTGCCAATTATGCTTGCCATCATGTTATCCTTAGCTGCCTTCTTTGCTAGATTCAATTTTCTAGTAAGTTCCTTCAATTTCTCCTTACTTCCACAGCCATTTCTAACTCTATTTATTTCCAGTCTGCACCTCCTTCTAAGTCTCTTTATTTCTCTATTATAATAAGGTGGGTCTTTACCATTCCTTACCACCCTTAAAGGTACAAACCTGTTTTCGCATTCCTCAACAATTTCTTTAAACCCATCCCAGTGTCTGTTTACATTTTTATTTACCGTTTTCCACCGATCATGGTTACTTTTTAGAAACTGCCTCATACCTGCTTTATCAGCCATATGGTACTGCCTAACAGTCCTACTTTTAAGACCTTCCTTTCTATCACATTTATTTTTAACTACCACAAAAACAGCTTCATGATCACTAATACCATCTATTACTTCAGTTTCCCTATAGAGCTCATCTGGTTTTATCAGCACCACATCCAGAATATTTTTCCCTCTGGTTGGTTCCATCACTTTCTGAATCAGCTGTCCTTCCCATATTAACTTATTTGCCATTTGTTGGTCATGCTTCCTGTCGTTCGCATTTCCTTCCCAATTGACATCTGGCAAATTCAGATCTCCCGCTACAATCACATTTATTTCCATGTCGTTTCCCACACAGCTGACTATCCTATCAAATAATTCCGAATCCGCATCAGTACTACCCGTTCCCGATCTGTACACTCCAAATATATCATGTTGCCTATTATCTTTAGAAATGAGCCTTACGCCAAGAATTTCATGTGTCTCATCGTTAACTTTTTCGTAGCTTACAAATTCTTCTTTCACCAGAATGAAAACTCCCCCTCCCACCTTTCCTATCCTATCTCTACGATACACACTCCAGTGCCGTGAGAAAATTTCTGCATCCATTATATCATTTCGCAGCCATGATTCAACTCCTATTACAATATCTGGTAAATATATAGTCTATCTATTAAATTACTTAATTCTATTCCTTTCTTTACAATACTTCTACAGTTCAACACTAACAATTTTATGTCATCCCCACTTGATTTTGAGTTCCCTGTTCCCTTATCACCGCTCCCTAGGCCATCCCGTTTCCCTGAATGTACCTCCCTATTACCCTCCCAAACAAATTTCCTAACTTATACGTACCACTGCGGTTTAAATAAAGGCCATCCGAGCGCAGATCCCTATCTCCTACCCACCCATTAGGATCTAGAAATTTCACTCCCAGTTTCCCACATACCCACTCCATAGTCTCATTTAAATCCCCATTCACCCTCCAGTCAGTATCCCTCCTACACAGTATTCCACTAATAACAATCTCCGCTTTCTTAAACTTCACCCGTGCTGCATTTACCAGATCCCACACATCTCCAACTAGGTTGGTACTTATATCAGCTTGCCTTACGTTGTTGGTACCAACGTGAAACACTACCACCTTCTCCTTCCTCTCCTCCCTCTCTTCTACTTTCCTCAACATCTGCCTCAACCTAATTCCTGGATAACATTCTACCCTGGTTCCCTTTCCTCCACACACTTTCCCCACGTGTCTAATGATGGAATCCCCCATGACCAGAGCCTCAACCCTACCCACCTCATTTGATCCCCTCCCCTCCCCTCCTGGTCAGCCATATCTTTCCTGATAGCTGCAGAAGCTACTTCCTCCTCCCTTTTCTCCTTCCCATGACCCTGTTCCACCTGTCTTTTCCTATCCTCTACTCTACATTTCCCTTTCCTACCTTTTCCCTTCCTCCTACTTGCACGCATCTCAGCAACAGTTCCCTGTCCCTCATCTTCCCTCTGTTGTTCTACCTGGAGTGACTCGTACCGATTTCGCACAGACACCTGTCCTGAATTCTGATCCTGAATAGAGCCCTTAGCCTGCAATCTCCTTCCCCTTAGAACATTAGACCACCTGTCTTCTACAACTCCTCCCTTTCCTTCCCCTCCCTCTTGTTCACCTACTGTAACCTGTACATTGTTTGAGGGAGTCCTGTCTTCCTTCCTGTCTTCTGTGAGAATCCTAATTATCTCCCTCAAACTTTCCAACTCCTCCCTCATACCCCTCAATGCCTCACCACACCCACAATAAGTACACTCGCGCTCCTTAGCCATTCTTTACGGGGGAAAATTTTAAATTAAAAAATAAAATAACTTATTTGCAAAAAAAAAAAAATGAACGGAGGGATATATTGTCTGGGATAGTATACAACAATAAGGTAATTAATATACGACTACACTACAATACTACTTAGTCGTGCTCTAATTTTTTTTATCCTACAACCCCTAACAGGATAAAAGCTGCTGTTAATTACTGAATATCGAAAGTAATACACAAGAACTACACAATTCCAAACTGCAATTATGCCTATCCTAATTTCAACAATATTTTAGTAAGAGTTTCTACGGATACCTCTACTACACCAGTACTACACAAATATGTTACAATAATAAAATAAGCACACTAAATTCTAATAGGATATTACTCGTATACTACTGTACAGTACACTACAGTAATTTTTAAACTACTTTCAGACGTATCCTAATTACTATACCGGTACCGTACCGTATGTCACTACCAAGCACGACAGAAATGAAATTTGCAAGAACTACTGTACTCAAAGATTACCAACGAAGCTAAATGCTTAGACAAATTATTATTAGTATTACGGTCTAATAGCTATACACGAAAGATAACACACGTATATAGCAGGCAAGATACGGCACTATCTAAATGTACTGTATCTATACTACAATATATCTACACTACACTGCGTTTGGTTAAATGCTTAAGTATCAAAAGGATTGCCGTACACGGAGAAAAACACGAATATAACTGGCAAGATACTATCTAATATATTATACCTTATCTTCACTACAATTCTACTGAAATGTGAACAGTTCGCTCTCTCCACTTGAGTTAATATGCACTAAATGTCTGACCGTAGAAACGAAGGAATGGCTTGCTTATATACGAAGTGAAGAGATTCGAGAAGTTACTCGACGAAGATCACATAGGTGTGACATCACAGCAAGAGCAGTGCCGGAGAACAAGCCAGTCAGTAAACAGCTGGGCGAGCAAGCAGTAGAATGCAACAGATGGCAGAAGGTAAGATGTCGTAGAACGGTCGTAACAGACCCTAGCATGCGAAGTAGCGCAACGGAACGGCTCGGGCATGCATACAGCAAGCAAGCTACGTCCCGCAGGCGGATGATTCAACTATTACGTCATGAACACCATCTAATATTTTCGAACATACTAGAAGAAAATACACTGGCTTTGGAACCCATTGAGATATCCATTAACGAGATACACCATCGTATAGCTCATTATTTAAAGGCAAACATACTGTAATTTCATTAATATCGGCCTACGGACTTAAGAGTAATTCAGGTGTAAGGAAACTAGATTTTACCGCGAGGGGAGGAATCTGACCCCGACAGACTGGTATAAAAGAGCAGGGTTCTACTAGGTCAAGTCAGTTCAATTCTCAACTCGCTGCCGTCGTGTAGTCATGCTGTTTCACGTAAACGGGTCCGCGATGTTCGAACTCAAGACATCACATCGTACGAACTCTATGTTCAAGTTTTCGACAAGACGATCAATCACTACTTATCTGCATTTAGGGCAGTCGCCCAGGTGGCATATTCCCTATCTGTTGTTTTTCTTAAATGATTGCAGATAAATTGGATATTTATTGAACATCTCCCTTGGTGAGTTATTCCATTCTCTAACTCCCCTTCCTATAAACCAATATTTGCCCCAATTTGTCCTCTTGAATTCCAACTTTATCTCCATATTATGATCTTTACTCCTTTTAAAGACACCACTCAAAATTATTCGTCTACTGATGTCATTCCACGCCATCTCTCTCCACTGACAGCTAGGAACATACCACTTAGTCGAGCAGCTCGTCTCCTTTCTCCCAAGTCTTCACAGTCCAACCACTGAAACATTTTTGTAACGTTACTCTTTCGTCGGAAATCACCTAGAACAAATCGAACTGTTTTTCTTTGGATTTTGCCCTGTTCTTGAATCAAGTAATCCTGGTAAGGGTCCCATACACTTTAACCATATTCTAGTTGGGGTATTACCAGAGACTTATATGCCTTCTCCTTTACACCCTTACTACAACCCCTAAATACCCTCATAACCATGTGCAGAGATCTGTACCCTTTATTTACAATCATATTTATGTGATTACACCAATGAAGATCTTTCCTTACATTAAAACCTAGGTACTTACAATGATCCCCAAAGGGAACTTTTACCCTATCAACGCAGTAATTAAAACTGAGAGGACTTTTCCTATTCGTGAAACACACAACCTGATGTTTAATCCAGTTTACAATCATGCCATTGCCTACTGTCCATCTCACAACATTATCGAGGTCATTTCCTAGTTGCTCACAATCTTGTAACTTATTTATTACTCTGTACAGAATAACGTCATCCGCAAAAAGCCTTATCTCCGATTACACTTTTTTTACACATATCATTGATATAATATATAAGAAAACACAAAGGTACAAAAATACTTCCTTGATGAATTTCCTTTTAATTATTACAGGCAGAGATAAAGCTTCGCCTACTCGAATTCTCTGAGCTATATTTTCCAGAAACAGTGCCACCCATTTAGTCACTCTTTTGTCAAGTCCAATTGCACTCATGTTTTCCAGTAGTGTCCCATGATCTACCCTATTAAATGCCTTAGATAGGTCAATCGCAATACAGTCCAATTAACCTCCTGAATCCAGGATATCTGCTATATATTGCTGGAATCCTACAAGTTGAGTTTCAGTGGATTAACCTTTCCTAAACCCAAACTGCCTTCTAACAAACCAATAATTAATTTCGCAAACATGTCTAATATAATCAGAAAGAATTCTTTCCCAAAGCTTACATGTAATGCATGTCAAACTGACTGGCCTGTAAATTTCAGATTTAGGTCTATCACCATATGCTTTATACGCAGTAGCTACTATAGCAACTCTCCACTCACTTGGTATAGCTCCTTCAAGCAAACAATAATCAAATAAGTACTTCAGATATGGTACTATATATCAATCCACTGTCTTTAGTATATCCCCTGTAACCTTATCAATTCCAGCTGCTTTTGTAGTTTTCATCTTTTGTATCGTACTGTAAATGTCATTTTTGTCATAGGTAAATGTTAATACTTCTTTAGTATTAGTCACCTCCGCTATCAGGACATTATCCTTGTAACCAACAATCTTTACATACTGCTCACTGAATACTTCTACCTTTTAAGATCCTCGCATACATGCTCCCCTTGTTCATTCATGATTCCTGGAATATCCTTCTTGGAACCTGTTTCTGCTTTAAGGTACCTGTGTATACCCTTCCAATTTTTCACTAAAACGTGCATGACCGCTAATTATGCTTGCCATCATGTTATCCCTAGCTGACTTCTTTGCTAGATTCAATTTCCTATTAAGTTCCTTCAATTTCTCCTTACTACCACAACCAGTTCTAACTCAATTTCTTTCCAACTTGCACCTCTTCTTAGTCTCTTTAATTCTCTGTTATAATATAGTGGATCTTTACCATTTCTTACCACCTTTAAAGGTACAAACCTATTTTCACATTCCTGAACAATTGCTTTATACCCATCCCAGAGTCTGATTATATTTAATTTACCGTGTTCCACCGATCATAGTTACTTTTTAAAAACTCCCTCCTGCCTCTTTTATCAGTCATATGGTACTGCCTAATAGTCCTAATTTATAAACAATAACTCCTGTTGGAACTTACATACTTTTGGAGTGATATGATACTAACTTAATAATTTCAAAGTGTTGTCAATGACTTGTGATATTTAATCACTTAACAGACTTAAAACTTGTATTCATATTCGAATGAAACTTACTTTAAACATTCATTAGAAATAAGCGTGTGACTATTAAGACGATTTTGAAGTGAAATAATTAAACATTTAATCTGTCAAAATAATATATATCATAATACAGTATTACCTTAAATACGTGTGTAATAATTATTGATTTAAGTTTTAGAAAGGCTGAACCTTCATCACAAGTTGACAGTATTTGACATTGTATGACAGTGCCGTCATAGGAACTTGTAAATATCCACGAATTAAGTATTTCGTTATGGCGAATAAGACTTTGATTTTCGTGTGTAAATATGTTATAACTGAGCTTCAACATGAACAGTGAATTCAATCTGGTGAGCAATAACAATTTTCTACCAGTGATTAAAGATTAGAGGAAATGCACCTAGTTAAATACAGTGTCATTTTACGATTTACAAGCTTATGACACTCACACGTTATTCATGTCAGTTGAACATTCTCGTGTTCTTAAAGTTTATAATTGACACGTTGAAACCCTGACCGAGTGCCTATTTTGTCATATGAAGCTGCTATCATTTTGACTACATGGGAGTTCGTGGTGACTTCATGGAATTTAAACGTGGTTACTACGCCGGGGATGGAACGTGGTTCGATGCTGGATTTGGAACATGGTTATTACGCGGGAATCAAACGTGGTACCGGTACCATGGGGATGGCATCACAACACCAGCTGCCAAGGACTTATATACTGTTCGTTGAACCGCATTTCTCTACATTTCCAGTCCTGATATCCAGATAATTCAGGTGATATTAGTGCCTCTCTAAACAAACTTGAGATTTAAACAGACTAACTTTATTACAAGTTGAACTTTAGAATCAATGATTTCATTAATAATTCAACGAACTCTTTCGCTCATTGGAATTCACATTACATTCTATAAGTGTTGAATGACAATTGTAAAAATGTACTATAGCACAGAATTTCAGAAAAAGATAAAATTTACGATGTGTTGAAGTTTTAAAATAATCAATCAATCAATCAATCAATCAATCAATCAATCAATCAATCAATCAATCAATCAATCAATCAATCAATCAATCAATCAATCAATCAATCAATCAATCAATCAATCAATCAATCAATCAATCAATCAATCAATCAATCAATCAATCAATCAATCAATCAATCAATCACTAATGATCTGCATTTAGGGCAGTCGTCCAGGTGGCAGATTTCCTACTGTTGTTGATCTGTTGTTTTCCTAGCCTTTTCTTAAATGATTGCAAAGAAATTGAAAATTTATTGAACATCTCCCTTGGTAAGTTATTCCAATCCCTAACTCCCTTCCTATAAACGAGTATTTGCCCCAATTTGTCCTCTTGAATTCCAACTTTATTTCTATATTGTGATCTTTCCTACATTTAAAGACACCACTCAAACTTATTCGTCTACTGATGTCATTCTACGCCATCTCTCCACTGACAGCTCGGAACATACCACTTAGTCGAGCAGCTCGTCTCTTTTCTCCCAAGTCTTCCCAGCCCACACATTGCAGCATTATTGCAACGCGACTCTTTTGTCGGAAATCACCCAGAACAAATTGAGCTGCTGTTCTACAGATTTCTTCCAGTTCTTGAATCAATTAATCCTGGAACCCTTACACTGGAACCGTACTCTAGTTGGGGTCTTACCAGAGACTTATATGCCCTCTCCTTTACATCCTTACTACAACCCCTAAATACCCTCATAACCATGTGCAGAGATCTGTACCCTTTATTTACAATCATATTTATGTGATTACCCCAATGAAGATCTTTCCTTATATTAACACGTAGGTACTTACAATGATCCCCAAAGGGAAGTTTCACCCCATAAACGCAGTTATTAAAACTGAGAGGACTTTTCGTATTTGTAAAACTTACAACCTGACCTTTAATGCCGTTTTTCATCATACCATTGCCTACTGTCCATCTCACAACATTATCGAGGTCATTTTGCAGTTGTTCACAATCTTGTAACTTATTTATTACTCTGTACAGAATAACACCATCTGCAAAAAAGCCTTATCTCTTTTTTCACTTCTTTACACACATATCATTGAAATATATATAAGGAAACATAAAGGACCATTAATACTGCTTTGAGGAATTCACCTCTTAATTATTACGGGGATAGATAAAACTTTGCCTACTCTAATTCTCTGAGTTCTATTTTCTAGAAACTTAGCCACCCATTCAGTCACTCTTTTGTCAAGTCCAATTGCACTCATTCTTGCCAGTAGTCTCCCATAATCTACCCTATCAAATGCCTTACATAGGTCAATCGCGATACAGTCCATTTGGCCTCCTGAATCTAGGATATCTGCTATATCTTGCTGGAATCCTACAAGTTGAGCTTCAGTGGAATAACCTTTCCTAAACCCAAACTGCCTTCTATCAAACCAGTTATTAATGACGCAAACATGTCTAATATAATCAGAAAGAATGCTTTACCAAAGCTTACATGCAATGCATGTCAAACTGACTGGCCTGTAATTTTCTCTAGGGAAATTCATTTTTCAAGTGAAAAGATGTTATTTAGAATTTCATTTTTTGTCATTTCAACAAATACTTGAAGATCTTTATGAATATTATCAGGAAAGAAGTTGATTTTCAACGAGAGATAATCGTTTCTTGTTTAAAGATAGACAATCATAAAATATGATTTTATTTCAATTAGCCCGGCGACATTAACTTTTTAAGAACATATTTTAATTTGATTTAATACTACGAGTCAGAAATATTAGGGAACTTATTCATCAAAATCTCAAGCTGAATAAATTAAGTTTTTTAAATCTTTCCATTATTTTGCTCTGCATCTACCTGTCTCTGTACTTGCTCCGTAAGGACCGACACCCTTTTGCAAGATTCTCATGCCCATATCATTAATTTTTCCTGGTACAATACATATTATACATATGGAATGTCATTGTAGGTCGTGATCATCAAAAAGGAATTCTTATAAGAATAATTGGCTATGCACTTTAATATTTTAACTTAATATTACTATTTTAAAATCCACTTTTTCCCAAATAATGATGGCATAACGATAATTAACATGGATAATTACTATAATATTGTTTGATAAATATAATTGAGAGTCGATACTATATAGTGTCTTCAAAATGATTTTCCCTAGGCAAGATAATTAGTGTTCCGGCCTAGTTATGGCTAGACCACTTAGTTACTCGCTACCACTTTTGGACAGATAGCAGCACTCTTCAGTGTGTATTTATTTTGAAGGCCCCCGGCCGGAAGTGGTGTGGATGGAAGGGGATGAGAGACTGTAATGCTTGGGTGCCTCGAGCGTGAGGAAACGGGAACATGTGACTGACAGTTATCGAGGGCATCTGCCCATCAGTACTCAATATTATGTATTATAATGTGTTATATAAGTGTCGTAAGTGTAATAAATGTTATTATTTAATCAAGTGAGTGATTTACGTTCAAAACATGGTCCAAATACCGGGCCGGATTATCTGCACCACGAGGACCTCGTGAAAGCAGCGTTGCGTGTAGTATGGACGACTAGTTTCAACAGTCGCATGGAAATACTTGGAAGTTCATTTTAATGAAATCATCTGGCAGTCCTGGGTTCGATGTTCCAGCACTAGAGGTAAACTAAACTGAGAAGACAGGTCAGTACCATTCATTTAAGGCTCTTCTTTTTTCCTTGTTCTCGTCTAAACCCCTCCATCATGGAATCCTCAACAAGGCAAAAACTTCTTAAGCAGAGGTCGCGATTTAAAGTGCAACTTACCCGCTCGGAAACTTTCGTTGAGAATTTCATCGCTCAACAACATTCGAATTCGCATGAAATTAAACTACGATACGAAGACATGAGTGCATTAATGTCGAAGTTTGATGACGTGCAGTCAGAATTAAAATTAGGAGACGTTGAGAACGAACAAGCTCATGATCAGGCGCGTGCCGAATTCGAAACCAAATACTACAAGGTAAAGGGCGAAATGAGTAAAATAATAGCGAACCTTGAAGGGGCATCACGCGGCACGGTAGATTCGGGAAGAACTCAGGTCATCAGTATTGCGATTTTAAATTTGCCGGCTATTAACATTCCACATTTCTATGGAAAATACGAAAACTGGCTCTCATTCGCGGACGGTTTTCAAGTTGTGATCCATAGCAACAATAATCTGCCAAGTGTCCAGAAATTTCACTACTTGGTATCTGTTCTCAAGGGCCCAGCCTGCCACTTAATTCAAATTTTACCCATCACAGAGGAAAATTATGAGGTAGCGTGGAAAATGTTGAAGGACAGATTTGAGAACAAGAAACTAATAGCAGCTACTCATGTTAAGGCACTCTTAACTTTTAAATCAGTCTCCAGTGAAATAGCCACAGAACTGTTAAGGTACTCTAACACTTTTATTAGTCATTTGAATGCACTCAAGGCCATAGAACTTAACATTCCATTGTATGAAGTTATTTTGACTCAACTGTATGCTCAAGGACTTGATGCTTGTACTAGACGAGACTGGGAATTATCACAGGCAGACACTCGGGTTCCATCACTTGATGACTTGCTGTCATTTGTTGAGCACAAACGGCAAGCTCTGGAGAACTTCCCTAGCTCACAGCACAATGCACCATCGCACAGACAACAAGCTGACAAGAATAAGCCTAAACCTCAAGGGGATTCTCAACCACGCTACACTTACACCACTACCAGTCTAATAAAGTGTCCCTGCTGTCATGGTAATCACCCGATATTTAAATGTGAAGGGTTTGCAGCTCTCGGTGTGGAAGATAGGCAAAGAAGGGTTAAGGAAATGGACTTATGTTTTAACTGTTTTGCGTACAGAGCAGTCTGCGAAACAGTGCAAATCACGTGGCTGTAAATTATGTAGTAGGAAGCATCACACCTCATTACATAATCCATCAGGTAGAGAGGAAGGTACAGCCCATCAAACTGCATCCAATTTCTCTCACACATACTGCAATACAAGAGACCCTGGAAGGGTTCTGCTGTCCACTTCCATGTTCAAGGTACTAGATTATAGGGGGCAAATGTAGGTCTGCCGGGCACTTCTTGACAGTGGCACCCAGATTAATCTTTGCACTGAAAGTCTAGCACAGCGATTAGGCCTTAAGAAAATGAAGAATCCCATACCAATCAGCGGCATAAATGATTCCATTTCTCAATCAAGGTACAGTGTACAGTTAGAACTGTAATCCACTGTAAGTAACTTCACTGTGAGTATGACTTGCTTTGTCTTTCCACGTATCACAGGTAACATGCCCAGTAATTACATTCAGCATGAGCATTGGAACTTGCCCACTGACTTGAAGCTCGCTGACCCCAAGTTCTTCCAACCAGGTGACATTAATAGGCGCAGAACATTTCTTTTCATTACTGAAACCTGGGCGTAGAACTCGATCACCAGATTATCATATGCTTCAAGACACTGAACTAGGGTGGATTATTGCTGGACACTACCATCGTAGGGAAGAGAAACATCTTACTCTAACTACATGTTTCTTGAAGTCAGAGGACAGGTTAGACACCCAACTACAACGTTTCTGGGAAATAGAAGAGCTTACGTCACGAGTCATGACAAGAGAAGAGAGAGCCACAGAAAAACACTGTACAGAGAATACTACTAGGGATGCTACAGGTAGATTCATAGTTCGCTTACCCCTCAAGCAGAAACGTGAGGTTCTGGGAAACACCTTCAATCATGTCATGTCAAGACTAACTCAATTAGAATGGCGTTTCAGCAGGCAGCCCTCACTTAAGCACGAGTACTCTAACTTTCTTCACGAGTATGAGGCGATGGAGCATATGGTTAAGGTGGATACATATACTCAGTCAGGGAATGAAGGTGGAAGCTATTATCTACCCCATAATCCAGTTTTTAAGCTTAGTAGCTCGACTACCAAAACTAGGGTTGTATTTGATGCATCTTCTAAAACTTCTAACAATATTTCATTGAATGATATATTAATGTTTGGAATGACAATACAACAGGATCTTTACTCTATCATTCTAAGATTCAGAATGCATACCTTTGCTTTCACCGCAGATATTGCTAAAATGTGTCAGCAAGACATGGTTCATGCAGATGATAGGAAATTTCAGCGGATTATCTGGAGGGAATCACCTAGGGACCCAACCTCTCTATATGAACTGACGACTGTAACGTATGGTACAGCATCAGCACCCTTCCTAGCTACCAGATGCCTGCAGAAACTTGCTGAAGATGAAGAATCGAGGTTCCCCAGAGCAGCACAAGTTGCTCGAAGAGATTTTTATGTTGACGATTTATTAAGCGGCTGTGAAGATATCCAGGATGCTCTTCAGTTGCAGTATGAAATTATTAATTTACTAGAGAGTGGAGGCTTTCACCTCAGGAAATGGTGTTCAAACCACCCAGCATTACTGGAAGCAGTTTCAGAAGAGGACAGGGAAACCCAGCTGCCTTTAAGTCTTGATGAAGGCACTAGCGTGAAATCTTTATGCCTATTATGGCATCCAGTCACTGATCCTTTTCTCATTTGTGGCAATCTGTATTCAGACAGTCCCTATCATGCTGATACTCATGTAACTAAACGAAAGGTCTTATCTGTTATTGCATCAATATTTGATCCACTTGGGTTGGTCAGTCCTTTGGTAATTCCTTACAAGATTTTTATGCAGGCACTTTGGCTAGTCAGTCTAAACTGGGATGACAGACTACCATCTCAGCTAGTAAGAGAATGGGAAGAACTTAACTTTAAGTCACAGGCAGTAAGAGAATTTTACATTGAGCGTTTAGTCACATGTAAGGGACCCCCTGTTGATGTACAAATTCATGGTTTTTCTGATGCTTCAGAACAAGCTTATGGAGCTTGTCTTTATGTACGGTCTGTCGATAAAGGGGGACAGACCTGTGTCAGATTATTATGTTATAAATCCAGAGTAGCACCGGTGAAGAAACTGACACTACCAAGACTTGAACTGTGTGGAGCGCTACTACTTGCCCGACTACACCACAACACCCTTCCAGCTTTGTCTCTGCCAGTCAGAAAATTGTACCTGTGGACGGACTCCACCATTGTCTTAGCCTGGATCGCATCTCCTGCTACTCGCTGGAAAACATTTGTGGCCAACCGAGTCTCGTCAATTCAAGAATACTCTCACAAGGCAGAATGGAGACATGTTCCTACCAGTTGCAATCCAGCATATTTAATATCCAGAGGTGATGCTCCAGGACAACTACGAGGTATGAACCTGTGGTGGCACGGACCATCCTGGTTAACGGAGCCCACTGAATCATGGCCAGACACAATCTCGGCCCATGCAGAAGAGGAACTACCTGAGTCACGAAGCACACTTCCTGTAGTCATGTTGATAGGTAAAAATTGGGATGAACTTATGCTGAAGCACTCATCACTGTTCCGACTGACTCGAGTTACTGCATATTGTTGGCGATTTATTCACAATAGTGCAAATCCTCAAGACAAGAGGTTAGGGATATTAAGTGCACAAGAGCTGCAGATGGCCTTACACTCCTGTATCAAAATTGCACAACAAGTGTGTAATGCTCAAGAGATAGCCAGTCTCAACTCTAAATGCTGCATTTCAAGGAAGAGTAAAATTGCATATTTACATCCTTTCTTAGATGATAAGGGAATGCTAAGGGTAGGAGGAAGACTAGTACATTCAAAACTACCTTATGACACTAAGCACCAGCTTATCCTTCCTCCCCAGCATGCTCTCACAAACCTTGCTGTGATGGCAGAACACATTAGGCTTTTACATGGAGGTGCTCAATTAATAATTGCATCATTAAGAGAAAGATTCTGGATTCCCACGGCTAGGGCAGTTGTTCGAAGAGTCATCCACAAGTGCCTGACCTGTTTTAGATTCAAGGCGTCAACAGCTGAACAGCTGATGGGACAGCTCCCTATGACCAGAGTGCAACAGAGTAGCCCATTTCTTAATGTAGGAGCTGATTATGCTGGTCCTTTCTTCGTCAAGAGGGGAGATGTAAGAAGCAAACAGACAACGAAGAGCTACATTGCTTTGTTCATCTGTCTGGCTACCAAGGTTCTTCACCTGGAGGTGGTGAGTGACCTCTCTACCGATGCCTTTATGGCAGCCCTGAGGAGATTCATAGCTCGACGGGGAAAATGCTCCATCATCTATAGTGATAATGGGACTAACTTCATTGGTGCCACCAGAAGAATGCAGGATCTCCGAAAACTATTCCTTTCAACCAGCTTTTGTGAAGAGATAAGGAATTCATTAGCGATGGAAGGCTTCACGTGGCATTTTATACCTCCCAGCTCTCCACACTTTGGCGGACTTTGGGAAGCAGCTGTCAAGTCCATGAAGTACCACTTGAGAAGAGGTGCGGGTAATGCGCTACTGACATTTCAGGAGCTATGTACCCTTACTGCACAGATAGAAGCCTGTCTGAATTCTCGTCCCCTATTTGCTTATCCAATGACTCCAGTGACCTTAACTGTATATCACCTGCTCACTTCCTAATTGGTGCCCCCCTTACAACCATTCCTGAGCCTGACATTACTGACCTGCCCATCAACAGATTGTCTCGATGGCAGCGTATCCAGGCAATGCAGCAGCAGTTGTGGAAGAGGTGGTCTGCCAATTACCTGAACTCACTGCAGCAGAGGAAGAAATGGACCTGTCCCAAGGAGAACCTAGCTACTGGAACAGTTGTTCTTCTGAAGGAGAACAACTTTCCTCCTCTCTGTTGGAAGTTGGCTGTGGTGGAGACTGTTCACCCTGGGAAGGATGGACTTGCACGAGTGGCTACCATCAGAACAACCAGTGGTCTTTTTAAATTACCTGTTAAGAAGTTAATTCCATTACCTATTGAACACTAAACAGGATCGTTGTGGCTAAAACATGATGTGTTCCATGTGAATATTTGTTTCTTGTTAATTTCAGAGTGTAATTATGGTGTTGTGTGTGTGATTTGAACTGAGAACTTATAGTGTGCTTAATTCACACTGTATAATAATGAATGAGGACACAGTCAACCTACTTAGTACCTTCTGTTAACAGTGTGTAAATATTTTGTTGCTTGTGTTTCTGTTTTGCCTATGTTTATATGTATATTTTGTTGAATGATCAACTCATTTTGGTTACTGAACATGACCTCTGTATGTCAGTGCCTGTGTGATGCTTGAATTGAACTGAACTCTCATGAGGGCATATCAGGCAATTTAATTCGGTTGAATCATGGTGATTCAACGGTGGGGAGCAGGTTCCGGCCTAGCTATGGCTAGACCACCTACTTACTCACTACCACTTTAGGACAGATAGCAGCACCCTTCAGTGTGTATTTATTTTGAAGGCCCTCGGCCGGAAGTGGTGTGGATGGAAGCGGATGAGAGACTGTAATGCTTGGGTGCCTCGAGCGTGAGGAAACGGGAACATGTGACTGACAGTTATCGAGGGCATCTGCCCAACAGTACTCAATATTATGTATTATAATGTGTTATATAAGTGTCGTAAGTGTAAAAAATCTTATTATTTAATCAAGTGAGTGATTTACGTTCAAAACAATTAGAATAACTCGCACATTAGGTAATTTACTAATATATTTGGTCACATTTGAGCATCTAATCATCTTCTTAGACACACCCAATGATTATTTACGTTTAAAGGAATTGATATAATGTATGATAATGGTCAACATAGTAATTTTAACTTGAATAGAAGCAGATTTGTGTTGTCGAGTGAGAAACTCATATTTTCTAGAAGCTTATATTGAAATGCTACGAAATAAAATATCAATCTTATGTTAACAAAACTTGTCCTAAGCAAAGTTAATGAAATTAATGTAAAATAACGAAAGATGTTGTGATTTAGGTGATTCTTGAACAACAAGCGATATGATAATGTGCAGAATGATCCTTCCGATCGATACAACCAACAATTTCCCATGTCAAGATGCAATTTATATATTTTTTATGGATATTTTAATGGATATCATTAATAATCCATTTCAATTGTGATACTGTATATTGTAAAAATAATGAAACGTAGGAGAAGCAGGAAGCCAAATAGTATAACTGATGCCGATTATATGAGCACCTATGATTATTACATATGAGAAGAATGATATTAATCAAATTTTAAATTTTATTCACATAGTTTATCCTTCTTATCCACTTTATTCTTACTTTATTGAATAAATGGCATTAAATAAAGTTAATGTTATGTTTTATTGATATTTTCCATAGTAACAAACATCACCTTATATTTAAGCTGTAGAATTATCCATTTTCTTGCAATTTCGTGAATCGTCAGATGGAGACGTCCATCAGTTCCGATGATAGATATATTTACATAGCGTATCAGTGTTGTTTGAATCCCACGATAAAAATAAAACCTTTTCGCAAACGAAAAGGCGTAGCAACGCATGTACAAAAATAATGAACCCCGAGATCTTGTCGGGATATCTTATCGTCAGGTATCCTAGACGCGGGAAGGGTGTAGTGACAACTTCAGTTTTTCAGATATAAGTATCCTCGTAAAGGAATTCAACCCGTTTTTCAGTTCTTTCTACAATCCGCAGCCCTTAAATCATTTTTCAGAAAAAGTCGTGTTATTTTATTTTTAAAAGAGATAAAAAGTACCAATTTTCACTTCTGTAATATATTATTTTTGACATAAACTGTAGATTTGATCATTTTAAAATTCAGTCCCTTTTATACGTCCCCTTAAATGGATTTTCAGAAGACAAATTATGCGTGTACCTTTAATTTTACAGGAGATACCAAATACCAATTTTCACGTCTGCAACCTCTTCAGTATTTGATATATAAGTTACCGTAATAAAATATATTTCAACTCTTTCTTTATTTCTTTTCATCCACCCCACTCCCTCAAGTGGATGTGTTTCTTTATTTTTTAAGAAGATTCCAAATACAAATTTTCATGTACAAAGTATGTAACATCTTCAGTTTTTGAGATATTTGTATCCTCATAAAAGTGATTCATCTCCATTTCAGTCCTTTTTACAACCCACTTAAATTATTTTTATGAAAACAAAATATTTTTTAATATTTAAAGGAGATTCCGAATACCAATTTTCACGTCTGTTATATGTTAAGTTTTTGTTTATACTGTAGATATGCTCATTTTAATAATTCTTTCTATTTGTGACTCCCTCTTAAGTAGATTTTTTTAAAAAAAAACAACATTGTAAGGAGATTCCAAATACCAAATTCCATAACTGTAACATCTTCAGTTCTAGAGATATTTGTCTCCTCATTAACGTTATTTAACACCTTCCTCACTCTTATAACACACTTAAGAGGATTCTCCAAAAAGAGAAAAAATGAGTTTCCTTATTTTAAAACGAGATTAAAAATAGCTATTTTAACGTCCTTAAACTGTAACGTTCTGGGATATAGATACACACATTTTAAAAATTAACCCCCGTTTTCACTCCCTTAGCGACGAAATATGCAAAAAATCCTCCCTTGCTGAGCAGCTACATTGTAATATACTGTAAATGTGTCCTCAAAATTTCATTTCTTTGTGTCCAGTAGTTTTGGCTCGGCAATGATGAGTCAGTCAGTCAGTCAGTCAGTCAGTCAGTCAGTCAGTCAGTCAGTCAGTCAGTCAGTCAGTCAGTCAGTCAGTCAGGACATGTTATTTTATATTTACATAGACAGATAAGTTAATAAAATGGGAATCATTAATGAACAAGGGGAGTGTGCATTCGAGGATCTTCAAAAGGCGGAAGTATTCAGTCAGCAGTATGTAAAGTTTGTTGGGTATAATGTCCAGATAGAGGAGGTGACTAATACTAAAGAAACATTAAAATTTGCCTATGACGAGAATGGCACTTACAGTAAGATACAAAAGTTGAAAACAAGAAAAGCAGCTGGTATTGATTAGTTTTGGGGGCATATACTAAAGAAAATGGGTTGGATATAATACCATATCTGAAGTACTTATTTGATTATTGTTTTCATGAAGGAGCTATACCAAATGAATAGATAGTTGCTATAGTAGCCCCTGTGTATAAAGGAAAGGGTAATAGATATAAAGCTGAAAGTTTAAAGCCAGTCAGTTTGACATGCATTGCATATAAGCATTAGGAAAGCATTCTTTCTGATTATATTAGACATGTTTGCGAAATTAATAACTGGTTCGATAGAAGGCAGTTTGGGTTTAGGAAAGGTTATTTCACTGAAGCTCACTTGCAGGATTCCAGCAAGATATAGCAGATATCCTGGAATCAGGAGATCAGTCAGACTGTATCGCGATTGACCTATCTAAGGCATTTAATAGGGTAGATCATGGGAGACTACTGGCACGAATGAGTGCAATTGGACTTGACAAAAGTGTGACTGAGTGGGTGGCTCTGTTTCTAGAAAACAGAACTCAGAGAATTAGAGTAGGCGAAGCTATATCTGTCCCTGTAATGAATAATTAAGTGGAGAATTCCTCAAGGCAGTGTTATTGGACTTCTATGTTTTCTTATATATATATCAATTATATGTGTAAAGAAGTGTAATTAGAGATAAGTCTTTTTGCAGATGATGTTATTCTGTACAGAATCTTATCATCTTGTTAGACACTCTCAATGATTATTTACGTTTAAAGGAACTGATATAAAGTATGATAATTGTTAACATATTAATTTTGACTTGAATAAAAGCAGATTTGTGTTGTCGAGTGAGAAACTCATATTTTTTAGAAGCTTATATCGAAATGCTACGAAATAAAATATCAATTTTGTGTTAACAAAACTTGTCCTAATCAAAGTTAATAAAATTAATGTAAAATAAGGAAGGATGTTGTGATTTAGGTGATTCTAGAACAACAAGCGATATGATAATGTAGAGAATGATTCTTCCGATCGATACAACCAACAATTCCCCATGTCAAGATGCAATTTATATATTTTTATGGATATTTCATTGGATATAATTAATAATCCATTTCAATTGTGATACTGTATATTGTAAAAATAATGAAACATAGGAGAAGCAAGAAGCCAAATAGTATAACTGATGCCAATTATATGAGCACAGATGATTATTACATATGAGAAGAATGAATATTAATCAAATTTGAAATTTTATTCACATATTTTATCTCTCTTATCCACTTTATTCTTACTTTCTTGAATAAATGACATTAATTAAAGTTAATATTATGTGTTATTGATATTTTCCATGGTAACAAAGATCACCTTAGATTTAAGCTGTAGAATTACCCACTTTCTTGCAATTTTGTGAATCGTCAGATGGAGACGTCCATCAGTTCCGATGATAGATAGATTTACATAGCGTTTCAGTGTTGTTTGAATCCCACGATAAAAAAATAAAACCTTTACGCAAACGAAAATGCGTAGTAACGCATGTACAAAAATTATGAACCCTGAGATCTAGTCGGGATATCTTATCGTCAGGTATCCTAGACGCGGGAATGGGGTTGTGACATCTTCATTTTTTCAGATATAAGTATCCTCGTAAAAAGAATTCAACCCGTTTTTCAGTCCTTTCTACAATCCCCACCCCTTAAACGATTCTTCAGAAAAAATCGTGTTATTTTATTTTTAAAAGAGATAAAAGTACCAATTTTCACTTCTGTAATATGTTACTTTTGACATGAACTGTAGATTTGCTCACTTTAAAATTGACCCCCTTTTACACGTCCACTTAAATGGATTTTCAGAAGACAAATTATGCGTGTACTTTAATTTTACAGGAGGTACCAAATACCAATTTTCACGTCTGCAACCTCTTCAGTATTTGATATATAAGTTACCGTAATAAAATATAATTCAAATCTTTCTTCACTTCTTTTCATCCACCCCAGTCCCTTGAGTGGATTTTCCAAAATAAAAAATACGTGTTTCTTTATTTTTTAAGAAGATTCCAAATACAAATTTCAGGTACAAAGTATGTAACATCTTCAGTTTTTGAGATATTTGTATCCTCATAAAAATAATTCAACTCCTCTTCAGTCCTTTTTACAACCCACTTAAATTAAATTTCCAAAAACAAAAAATTCGTTTTTTTAATATTTAAAGGATATTGCGAATACCAGTTTTTACGTCTGTTATATGTTAAGTTTTTGTTTATACTGTAGATATGCTCTATTTAAAAATTCATCCTAATTGTCATTCCTATTTACTCCTTCCTAAGTAGATTTTCCAAAAACAAAAACACATCTGTGTCTTTATTTTTAAAGGGGATTCCAAATACCAAATTCCATAACTGTAACATCTTCAGTTTTCGAGATATTTGTAACCTCATTAAGGTTATTTAACAACTTCTTCTCCTTTATAACTCACTTAGGAGGATTTTCCAAAAACAAAACAAAAAAAGTGTTTCCTTATTTTTAAAGGAGATTACAAATAGCTATATAGAAACACTCATTTTTAAAATTAACCCTCGTTTTCACTCCCTTAGCGACGAGATATGCATAAAATCCTCCCTTACTGAGCAGCTACATTGTAATATACTGTAAATGTATCCTCAAAATTTCATTTCTTTATGTCCAGTAGTTTTGGCTCGGTGATGATGAATCAGTCAGTCAGTCAGTCAGTCAGTCAGTCAGTCAGTCAGTCAGTCAGTCAGTCAGTCAGTCAGTCAGTCAGTCAGTCAGTCAGTCAGTCAGTCAGTCAGTCAGTCAGTCAGGACATATTATTTTATATTTGCATAGACATATAAGTTAATAAATTAGGAATCATTAATGAACAAGGAGAGTGTGTATTCGAGGATCTTCAAAAGTTAGAAGTATTCAGTCAGCAGTATGTAAAGGTTGTTGGTTACAAGGATAATGTCCAGATAGAGAAGGTGACTAATACTAAGGATATATTAAAATTTACCTATGACAACAATGGCATTTACAGTAAGATACAAAAGTTGAAAACAAAAAAGCAGCTGGTATTGATAAGGTTTGGGGGGATATACAAAAGACAATGGGTTGGATACAGTACCATATCTGAAGTACTTATTTGATTATTGTTTTCATGAAGGACCTATACCAAATGAATAGAGAGTTGCTCTAGTTGCCCCTGTGTATAAAGGAAAAGGTGATAGACATAAAGCTGAAAATTAAAAGCCAGTCAGTTTGACATGCATTGCATGTAAGCTTTGGCAAAGCATTCTTTCTGATTATATTAGACATGTTTGCGAAATTAATAACTGGTTCGATAGAAGGCAGTTTGGGTTTAGGAATGGTTATTCCACTGACGCTCAGCTTATAGGATTCCAGCAAGATATAGCAGATATCCTGGAATCAGGAGGTCAATTGGACTGTATCGCGATTGACCTATCTAAGGCATTTAATAGGGTAGATCATGGGAGACTACTGGCAAGAATGAGTGCAATTGGACTTGACAAAAGAGTGACTGAGTGGGTGGCTCTGTTTCTAGAAAACAGAACTCAGAGAATTAGAGTAGGCGAAGCTATATCTGTCCCTGTAATAAATAATTAAGAGAGTAATTCCTCAAGGCAGTATTATTGGACTTTTATGTTTTCTTATATATATATCAATGATATGTGTAAAGAAGTGTAATCAGAGATAAGTCTCTTTGCAGATGATGCTATTTTGTATAGAGTAATAAATGTTACAAGGTTGTGAGGATCTGCATAATGACCTCGATAATGTTGTGAGATGGACAGTAGGTAATTGTATGATGAAAAACAGCGTTAAAAGTAAGGTTGTGAGTTTCACAAATAGGAAAAGTCCTCTCAGTTTTAAATACTGCGTTTATGGGGTGAAAAGTTCCCTTTGGGGATCATTTTAGGTACCTAGGTCTTGATATAACGAAAGATCTCCATTGGGGTAATCACATAAATGGGATTGTAAATAAAGGGTACAGATCTCTGCACATGGTTATGAGGGTATTTAGGGGTTGTAGTAAGGATGTAAAGGAGAGGGTATATTTATCTCTGGTAAGACCCCAAATAGAGTATGGTTCCAGTGTATAGGACACTCACGAGGATCACTTAATTCAAGAATCGGAAGAAATCTAATGAAAAGCAGCTCGATTTGTTCTGGGTGATTTTCGACAAAAGAGTAGCGTTACAAAAATGTTGCAAAGTTTGAGCTGGGAAGACTTGGGAGAAAGGAGACGATCTGCTCGACTAAGTGGTATGTTCCGAGCTGTCAGTGGAGAGATGGAGTGTAATGGCATAAGTAGACGAATAAGTTTGAGTGGTGTCTTTAAAAGTAGGAAATATCACAATATAGAAATAATGTTGGATTTCAAGAGGACAAATTGGTGCAAATACTCGTTTATAGGAAGTGGAGTTAGGGATTGGAATAACTTACCAAGGGAGATATTCAATGAATTTCCAATTTCTTTTCAATCGTTTAAGGAAAGGCTAGGAAAACAACAGATAGGGAATCAGCCACCTGGGCGACTGCCCTAAATGCAGATCAGTAGTGATTGATACTCTGTTTCGGATAGTCAGCATACAACAGCTCAAGGTATTCACTGCAGCCAACTTGTAAATATACCCAACCTGCTCTCAACAGTGCATAAACAAATAGAACAGATATTCTGTAATTAAGTAACCCATTGTAAATTCTATCCACATACCACCACTAATATTCACTATAAATGCCTTCTGTAGTCATAAGAATCTGTAAAATGCCAATTCATAAACAATTGTAAATATTGTAAATATTCTATGTATTTTGTCAAGCATCGTAAATGTTTTAATATCGTAAATATTCCATGTAATTTGTAATACATCATTGTTCATGTATTTTTTGCTATAAATGTCACCTTAACACCTAATTTACTCAATATATATTTAATAAATCCCCGTAACCCACATCAAATCCTAAGAAATGGAAACAGAGTAAGTTGTTAAATTGTAAATTTGTAAAATAAAAATTGTAAAGCTATATCGATATTGTAACACATATACAAATCTGAAAAATGTAACCATATATTGTAGCAGAACAAAATTGTAAAATTACAATCGCAGTTACATTGTAAAATAATTGGAAGAGCAGATTGTAAACTAGAAAATGCTAAATATGAATCTTAATGGCACATCTAACTGAAAATTGTAAAACCATGTAATAACAAATTGTACCATTTGAAAAATTCAATAAAGCACTTAGCGATGAGGCCGAAACTCCCTCCCACCTCCTAACTCCTTTAAATTTCCAAACCCACCGAATTTCCTGGCCAGAGAGAAGGCGTTTCCTTCTACCGGATGATCTGAATAAAGCGGAACCGCTCCATCCTGTGCGCGGGAATTCCTGAGTGAGTCGCCTTTGACGAAATACATGGATTGTGGTACGCTATTAGCAGCGAGAAAATAATAGGCCCAGTTTTTTCCGAAAGCTGTCAGTAGTGGTAGGTATGTGCAAACCATTTTGCAGCCGTTTATTGGAGAATTAACAGAGGGGGTAAAGGAGTGGCGCGGTTTTTCTAGGAAGACTCTGCGACGCACATACAGCCCTCTTTTTACAGGAAATCCATGCCGTGTTTGAAGATATAGTTATCATTAACCACCTATGGCCTCTTTGGTCCCCAATTTAACCCCTGCGATTTTTATCTCTGGGGGGCATTGAAACAGAAAGTGTACAAAACCAATCCACACACTTTATATGAACTTCGAAATAACATTCGTCAAGAAATTGCTGCCATTTCTCAGAGGGAATTGCATGGGTTAATGAACAATTGCCTAAACAGGTGCCAGAAATGCTTGACCAACGAAGGGAGGCAGTTTATTCGTTTCCTGGAGTAACATATGCGAGTACTTTTATTTTTTGTGTTTTGTTGTGTTGTTCGTTTGTTTGTTTGTTAGAAATAGCTTACGCGACAATGTATTTACTGAGGACTCCCTGTCACACACGTAACTCCCATGTGCAGGCTGCGCTGCCAGGCTGTGGGACCGGTTCCGCTTTATGTTGCTCACCCTATATTTGGACCATCCCTCCACTTCGGTGAGGGGAACGGAAACCTTTCCTATGTCTTAGATAGTAATTGCCGCACTTCTTACATGTGCTGTGAGGAGGGAAAGACCAAGATCATGGTCAAGGAGATATGTTTCACCCGCTTGCCACGCGCATACATCAGTCTGGCAGTCTCAGTCATTTAATGTGACAGTGAACTGACACACAGTTGTACATAAGGTGCCGCAAGGCAGGGTTCAAATTGCGCGCAGAGTAGGAGAATAGTGAGCATGCTCCCGTCAGGCCAACATAGTGATAGTTTGTTTATATTGTACATAGTATAGTTATCATCGTCCTCCTTACTAAAAGGCAGGATTTTTGTGCTTCAAGTTCTTATTTCAGGAGTTCTGGCGCCACGTACGTATCTAAATACCTCCCTACATGACCGCTTGGCAGGAAGTACAGTACACCATATTATACCGGTCGGTGACCAACCACAAGAACGTCTCACAGGACAGGTAGGTCACGACACGTTTTTGAGCACCATCAAATACCACCGGACTGATCCAGGATCGCCAGTCTGAGCAACTCAGACGGGCGAAAAAACTATTATTACCACAGTTAAGTTGGTAAACTGCCAGCCTGTACTTCTCTGTCGAAATTCGCTCAGAGAGCATACAAAACTTACCATGAAGTAAATGTATTTTATAATTTACTGTCTACCCCACACTAGTTCCCCCAGAACCCAGGTATTTTTGTTATCTTTTTTCCCCCTCCCGCCCCCCCCCCACACACTCCTAATTCCCAATCGCCGCTACTGGACCTATTGCCAGCACTGGGGGTTAATAAAATAAAAACAAATACTTAGATTTCGAGCAGCTCACTTATCGCCAATGTTCTATGATATCTACAGCTCTTGACCATTATCATCAGATATCAATATTAGGTTACTGCGATATGACTAACGAAATGTTTAATTAACCCACTGAAACACAGATGAACGCCGTGATAAGGTTACACGTCCTTCCAGACTGTTTAGTAGGGCAGTGTTTATCGGGTAGGTAAGTACCAATTAACTCCTAATAGTTAGAGAACTTTATACCAAAGTGAAGCTTCAAATCGCCGGGCTGAGGCGTTCAGACCGTTGAGGCGCTGGCCTTCTGGCTCAGTCCTTTGGTATTTAAAGGTGCTCAAATACGTCAGTCTTGTGTTGGTAGATTTGCTGTCAAGTAAAAGAACTCCCGCGGGACTTTTGGGCACCTCGGACTCTCCGAAAACCACAAAATATTTAGTGGGACGTAAAGCCAACAGCATTATTTATTCTTATTGAAATTTCAAATGAAAATAAAATCAATCAGCACTGATCTGCATTTAGGGCAGTCTCCCAGGAGGCAGATTCCCTATCTGTTTACTTAGCCTTTTCTTAAATAATTGCAAACAATTTGGAAATTTATCGAACACCTCCCTTGGCAAATTACTGTATTCCAATCCATATTTACTCTTCCTAGAAACAAATATTTGCCCCAATTCGTCCTCTTGAATTCCATCTTGTGAACTTTCCTACTTTAGAAACACCACTCAAACTCCTTCGACTACTAATGTCATTCCACGTCATTTCACTTCTGACAGCTCGTAACATACCACTTAGTCGAGCAGCTCGTCTCCTTTCTTTCAAGTCTTCCCAGCTCAAGGTTTGCAACGTTTCCGTAACGCTACTCTTTTGTCGGAAATCACCTAGAATAAATCGAGCTGCTTTTCCTTGGATCTTTTCCAGTTCCCGAATCAAGTAACCATGGTGAGTGTCCCATACACTGGAACCATACTCCAGTTGGGGTCTTTCCAGAGACTTATATGCCCTCTCCTTTACATCCTTACTACAACCCGTAAATAACCCTCATAACCATGAGCAGAGATCTGTATCTTTATTTACAAATCCATTTATGGGATTACCCCAAGAAGATCTTTCCTGGTACTTACAGTGTTCGCCATAAGAAAGTTTGATCCCACTAACGCAGTAATTAAAACTGAGAGGACATTTCCTATTTGTGAAACTCGCAACCTGACCTTTAACCCCATTTATCATCATAGCATTGCCTGCTGTCCATCCCACAACATTGTTGAGGTCTCTTTGCAGTCACTCCATCTTGTAATTTATTTATTACTCTATATGGTATAACAGCACCCGCAAAAGCCTTATCTCTGATTCCAGTTCTGCATACCCAGTGGCGGCGCGTTCTATGTGTTCAGTGGTTCAGTGAACCCCCTAGAAATACATAAGTCTTAGTAAAATTATTTATCAAGAGCCTGTTCCTTTAATTAGCTCCGTATATTTGCGCACGTAGCGATTATTTTGACTTCAACACTCGGTTGCTCCTCGAAACCAGCGAAGAGGTTCAATTTTAGAATTTTGGGCGCGGAGCTGTGAGACGTAAGACGGGTACGCAAGGCAAGAGGCTATGCGGAACAGGGAAAACATAGCCCAGAAATCGCTTGCAACTGGAACAGCGATAGACACAATCAGGCTCGAAATTAGCCGAAGCTAATGATGTGCGCGAATGACGCCTGGAATCGCGAGAATCGGTTCCTACGACTCCGTGGCCGCACTCAATGTCGCATGCGAGGAATCGGCTCCGCGAAGACGTCGTCTGAGTGTACATGTAAGGCAAATTCAAACGTGAAATATTTACTATATATTCTTTTATACAACATAGTATGGTATAACACCCATTTAAATTAAATATATTGTTGGTTTTTATGAATGAATTATGCCACATAATAATGAAATAACAATTTAACCTTATAGTATGGAATTAAAATTACACATTGACGTTGTTATTTACGTTTACACTCTATTCTGCTTCTAATACGGTTTTCAAATATTGGTATCGCTAGTATAAACGTGTAAAGTCTGTACAAATAAGTAAAATGTCTGATAAGTATACAACTTGTTTGGTGGCGTACATGTCTTCCGTTACATTTAATTTGCAATGCGCATTTCATACTACTACTAATTATTATTATGAGAACGTGTTAGAATTACTATTTTTGTTTTCATCACTGCTTACCACTAGCTAAGGTTGTCTCTTTAGTACAATTATTGCATTTCGTTAAAATAGCGGTATTATAATGTCATAATCTCCCTACAAGTTCAGATTTATTGACAATCCATACCATTTGATAAGTTTCATATTAGAGTCTCATTAAAGTATGTAACTCCAGAACACTGTAATGAGAGCAGGCATGGTTTGTAGAGTGACCTAGTTATTAAACAAAACGAACTCACATTACAGAACACATTCATGCTGCTAGTGTGTATGCATAGTAGATGGTGCTACTAGTTCCTCTGAATCGATTCCGGAATCGGGTACCCAATTCCCCAGGTATATGGAATCGACTCTTCGCGGTTTAGGTCGCAACCCATCACTAGCCGAAGCACTGTCAGAGCGGGTGGTTAATATTTGCTGTATGTTTCTAAGGGATTTTAATATCACGATATTGCGTTTCTGATTTAATTCGCCGCAATGAACCAGAATATATTGGTAACTACGATTTGTATAGCATCAATAGGCTTACGTGGCCTAAGTTTATGTAAATAATTAAACTTTTAATTAGTAATACGCGTTTTATTAAAACTAAACCGCAAAACACGTCAAGACCAGTAGCGTATACCAAGGGCTACGAGGGCTATCGGTGAAAGCCAAAGCACAAATGAGAACGATAGAAATATAAAGCACATTATAATGTACGCATCTGACACATTGTTCCATTTACAAAACTTGAAAGCAATGAGAACAAAGTCGCACGTATTTCGGAGAGCAAGACACCGGACACAGATCTTGCAACTCAGGCTCTTCGCCCTCTCCCCGTCCCCTACTTAGCGCGGCTTGCTGCTATATGTGCGATAGTTGCGGAGACCGAGAAAATTGCTGTGTTAGGCTTCGCTCCATCAGATTGCTACTGCTAACTAACAACCATGCGTATATACCAAGTGGGTCACGAACGCCGTACTTTCTACGTATGAATGTCCCGCATGCACAAATGATGAGTGGGATATCTACCAACTGATTTTCACAGGGGAACTACTGCCAGCGGGCAGGTTACGTCAGAATATGTTATTCAGTGCTACCGGTCAACTGCACCCCTTGCATTAGTAAACCTCGTTTTTCACCGCATACTTCTAGGCTGGTGTATGGTATAGCCGCACTATATTTGCTGTCTGCATATCAACAATGACTAGTGTGTTCAGCAGCGATGAATAGACAGACATTATTTTAAACTGGACAACCTGGTCGGAATGCAACAGAAGCTCCAAACAGACGTATGCCTTTTACTCATGTGTTTCGCCGAACAGTATTAGTTTTTGTTTCATACATGCAACTCTTTTATCGAGTGGAATGTATACACGTATATAAATTATTTATTAGATATCCTTTACTGCATCTTTGGCGTGTCCACCAACAGTAGCGGCGATTTGATTAGGGGGTGAGGCGAGGAGGGACAGTAAACCCCCCCCTCCACTCACTTTATTCCACTTTAGCCAACTGGAACTAGGAACTATTTTTAAAAAGTTCTTTGTACAAGCCTAGTTGTCTATTATGCTAAATCTTTCCTTTATTTTCTGTAATTAACATAATTATTGGAGGAAATACGCACAAAACGTCGTTTGTCGCGGCTAAGCGACTTGTAAAGCTCTACGGCAAGTAGTGGAGACTTGGCATGTGCTGTGAGGAAGGGTAGTAGGTGTACATATGTCCGACTCGTTGGCTGAATGGTCAGCGTACTGGCCTTCGGTTCAGAGGGTCCCGGGGTCGATTCCCGGCCGGGTCGGGGATTCTAACCTTAATTGGTTAATTACAATGGCTCGGGGGCTGGGTGTGTGTGGCGTATTCAACATTAGAAATCATCCTAAGTAGGGCCCTCATCTTCACAGACATGCAGGTCGCTTAATAGGCCGTCTACTAGAGAAAGACCTGCACCAGGCCTCTCCGGAGGTCATATGCCATTATTATAAGGTCATATGCCATTATTATAAGGTCGTGGCCACTGAGTTATAATTCACCCGCTTGCCGCTCGCATTCGCCAGTCTGGCAGTCAATTTAGTGTCTGTTAGTTTATTAGTGTGTATTCAAATACTAAATGATTTTTAATTGCATTTGCATGCCGTACTTCTATGTAATTGTACCGGGCGAGCTGGCCGTGGAGTTACGGTTGCGCAGCTGTGAGCTTGCATTCGGGAGATAGAGGTTTCGAATCCCACTGTCGGCCGCCCTGAAGATGGATTTCCGTGGTTTCCCATTTTCATACCATGCAAATGCTGGGGCTGTACATTAATTAAGGCTACGGCCGCTTCCTTCCCGTTGTGTCAGTGGGACGTAAAGTCAGTTGTAAAAAAAGTATATTTAATTGTAATTTCAACGCGAGAGAATACCAGCTTTACTTTCACCGGATTAAATTCTTTCGTTTTTATTATGTTATTTATAAGTAAATGTAATTAACCTGCCCCGTGGATTATCCGTAATAATAGTTTTCTTTTGAAAATTTGATTCAGTGTTGTATAATCAAATTTTCACCAGGTCTCACAAACATACTACGGGGCAGGTTAAATACATTTACTTAATAAATAACATAACACAAAGAAATAATTTAGCCCAATGAAAGGAACGTTGGCATTATCTCCCGTTGAAATACATTTACAATTGATTTTTTTTTTACAATTGGCTTTTTACAATTGGCTTTACGTCGCACCGACATAGATAGGATTTATGGCGACGATGGGACAGGAAAGGGCTACGCGTGGAAAAGAAGCGACCATGGCCTTAAATAAGGTACATCCCCAGCACTTGTCTGGTGTGAAGATGGGAAACCACGGAAAACCATCTTCAGGGCTGCCGACAGTGGGATTCGAAACCACTATCTCCCGAGTGCAAGCTCACAGCTGCGCGCCCTTAACACCACGGCCACTTCGCCAGGTACAGTCAAATAGAAGTACCGCATGATTATGCAATTAAAAGTAATTTAGTATTTAAATACACACTAAGAAACTAACAGACAATAAAGAGTCTGCCAGACTGACGAATGCGCGCGGCAAGCGGGTGAATTATAATTCAGTGGCCACGACCTTGGCAAAAATAATGTACACCTACTATCCTTCCTCACAGCACATGCAAAGTCTCCACTACTTGCCGTAGTGCTATATAAGTTGGTTAGCCGCGACAAACCGCATTTTATGCGTATTTCCGTCAATAATTATGTTAATAATTAAAGAAAATAAACGAAGAAATTAGTAGATGAGATAACAAGGTTTGTACAAACAGTTTTTTTAAAATAATTCCTAGTTCCAGCTGGCTAAAGTGGAATAGAAATGTTTACTCCACAAAGTGGGGAGGGGGGCCGACTGCCCCTTCTTGCCCACCCCCTATTCGCCGCTGCTGTTTGTAGACACGCCAAAGATGCAGAAAAGGAAATCTAATAATTTCATACACGTGTAGACATTCCACTCGATAAAAGAGTTGCATGTATGAATCAAAAACTAATACTGTTCGGTGAAGTACGTGTGTAGAAGGCATACATCTGTTTGGAGCTTCTGTTGCATTCCGACCACATTATCCAGATTAAAGGAATGTCTGTGTATTCGTCGCTGCTGAACACACTAGCCATTGCCGATATGCAGACAGCAAATATAGTGTGGCTGTACCATACATCAGCCTAGAAGTATGCGGTGGAAAACGAGGTTTACTAATGCAAGGGGTGCATTTGACCGGTAACGCTGAGTAACGTGTTGCGAGCGACACTCCGGTCCTTATCTCTTCATATTCTGACGTAACCTGTCTGCTGGCAGTAGTTCCCCTGTGAAAATCAGTTGGTAGACATCCCATTCATCATTTGTGCATGCAGGACATTTATAAGTAGAAAGTACGGTGTTCGAGAGCCACCTGGTACTTTCTCACATCATACTCATAAATAACCAGGTGAGTAGAGGGGCTGGGCGGTTTCTAAAACACCTTGTCAGCATTTTCTGTGCTGAATCAGCACTCGAGGTCATTGATACCGCCCAAGGTCATTGAGCCCATGGCCATGTGACCGTGACGTCACGGCTACGTGTATTGTTTATAAACAAAAGCACGTGCTCTTGACAGTTGCCACCTGCGGTCTTGACAGGCCCTAACCTCACTTTCGTGTTTTGGCGTAGAATTTTTGAATAAGTGCGCATGGCTAACCTCACTGCTGCCACCTTGACAGGTCCTAACCTCGTGCACTTGTTTTGGCGCGAATTTTGAAGAAGTGTGCAAGGCTAACTTCACTGCTGTCATCTTGACAAGTCCTAACCACGTGCTCGTGTTGGGCTCGGAATTTGAATAAGTCGGCGAGGTTAACCTTACAGCCGTCATCTTGACGGGACACGACCACGTACTGAGGCGCGCAAGAGTGCATGGCTAACCTCAGAGAATATTTATGCTTTGTTGATTCCTGGGGGGATAGAGAGGTTGCCCTCTCTTCCCAGCTCCCCTTAGCAAAATAGGAGATGGGTGAGTGAGAAATGTTCTTTCTCTCCCTCCCTAGAGGTCCACCGCCTTGGCGATGAGTCCTCTACCAAGAATATTGCTCCGGCTAAGATGCCAGGGCATGCCTCCAGAGAGGTGACCGAGTGTATTTACCTGTGCATCTGTATTTATAGCATCGTTGAGCGGGTGGGGGTGTACAAATCCGCGAGCAGTAGATAGAGTAATGTGCACGCATCGATAGGCGATTGTTGTGAACTCTGGTAGAAGAGAATGTAAGCTCATCTCGAAATTTTTTGATAGTCGTGGCGATTGTCGTGCGCTCTGGTTGAAGAAAATGTTAACTTATCTCGAAATTTTAAGATTGTCGATGCGCACGCTATTTTTTTCTGTCTAAATGTAACTATGTAAGCTGCTTTTTTCTAGCTCCCCTTAGAGGAAGTTAACTAGTAGAGGGTGTTTTTACGACATTGTATTAGTAAAAGAAAGAACATTCCCCACTTTTAAGGTTAGATGCCCTTCCCGACGCAAACTTAGACGGGCCTAAACTCAGAGGTCTCTAGTTTTAAGGCTAGCTGCCCTTCTCGACTATCTTGGAGGGGCCTAAAATCAGAGGAGCATAGTTAAAGGCTAGCTGCCCTTCTTTACATGCCCCTTCCCAACACATCCTAGAGGGGCCTAACCTCATTAGACTCTAGTTTTAAGGCTAGCTGCCCCTCTCGACATGTCCCTTCACCGACACTATCTTGGAGGGGCCTAAACTCAGAGGACCCCAGTTTTAAGGCTAGCTGCCCTTCTCGACATACCACTCCGCCGACAATATCTTGGAGGGACGTAACCTCACAGGGTGGCCAGATGCCCCCTTTCCGTCACTATCTTGCACGTTATCCCTTCCCGACACCATTTTGGGGGTCTAACCTTACAGTGCATAGTTTTATAACGAGAAGCCCTTCCCGACACCATCTTGCGAGATATCTTTCCGAACGTCATCTAATTTTTCTGATGTGAAAATTCTCCTTATCTGACACAGTTTTACGGACAGATGCCCTCCTTTGTATATTACGCTAGATGGCCCTCCCTCTACTATTTTTGGAGGAAGCCTAACTATACCGTCGCCAAGGCTTGACGTCTCCATCCGACGCGTGACTTCCCCTCCTGAAAAAGATGAAACATGTTGTTAATCTGTACAGGTCCAATCCCGTTACAGAGGACCGGAAAAATGCATTGTGCTGTGCCCTCTACCAAGAGCAACAATTTTTGTGTGTGTTTAGAACATATATAGTTTGTTGTTATCTTACAGTAAAGATCTGAATAGTCAGCTTATATTCCCATAGTGTTATGAACAGGAAAACTTACCTTGATTATAAATATATGTTAGGAGGGCGCGGTATCTTGTTGATAAAAACAGTAGAAATTGACACGCAGACAGATGATGATTGCATGGAATAAAACTACCTCTCTCTCTCTCTCCCTCTCCTTATTTCACGAATATAACGTCAACTTTATGATGCAAACACAATAGTCACCGTAACAGAATAAAAATCATGAATTCGAACTCTGCTCAGTGCTAGAATAAAACATCTCTAATACATGCATCACATGGATTTCGAACCCTGATCTCTCTGATTAATATAAGAATAAAAAACTACCTCACTTCTTATTCGTGTGCTGTCTGCACAATATTAACTTCATGACACAAACACATAACAACTATTAAAAATTTTCTCTCTATTACTGTGATGGATACGAACATTGATTTCTCTGTTGAATAGCAGATTAAAAAACGAAAAGAGTCAATCAGATGGATGGAGCCTTGGTAGATGGATAGTCGTATGGAGAGTAAGGCCACAGTTGGTCAGTCAGTGAGATGGAGAAGCAGCAGTCACATGGCTACTTAGTCTTCAGTCACCATATGGATTAAATGTTCGGAGTGTGTTTCGTATATCTGTTCGGTCGAATCTTTGTGTCAGTGTGGTGACAGCCGAATATTGAGTCTTCGGAATTCAAACTAACAATTAACAGTGAATTACTTGTAAAGTTGATTGTCAAGTGTGAATCTAATTTCAAGCCATGCTATATCTCGTCCGTGAAATAAAAAGGATACATCACCAAATTAGGCTTGAGATACCTACAGCTGACACCAACACGAAGGAATACTTCGTAATAACACTCAAAGTGTTCAAGGTACAGTCAAGTGAACAGTGAGGGATACATTTCTTGCATAACTTTTAAACGTCCGGTCAAGAGGTTTTCAAATTTATGTCACGTGGCCATGGGGTAAATGACCTTGTCCGGGGTCAATGATATCGGGTGCTGACTCAACACAAAAAATGCTGATAAGGTGATTTACAACCAGCCCAGCCGCTCAACTCAAGTGCTAGACTGAGTGGCTCAGGCGGTTGAGGTGCGGGGCTTATGACCCCAACTTGGCAGGATCGAATCTGGCTCAGTCCAGTGGTATTTAAAGTTGCTCAAATACGTCAACCTCGTGTCGGTAGATTTACTGGCACGTTATAGAACTCTTTCGGGACAAAATTCCGGCACCTTGGCGTCTACAGAAACCGAAAAAGTGGTTAGTGAGACGTAAAGCTAATAACATTAATATTATAATTATTAGATAACAAAGTGCTGGTATTTCACTCCCGTTTACTTCTGCATCCTTGTAGGAAGACACTGCAGGTTGCTGTTATGGTAGTAATATACTTGTATTTTTATAGGCAGAAATGAAATGCAATCTTTCTGGTTTAGTGTTCTCTTCTGTTGGTTGGAATAGAACCCGTGATCATGGGTTGGACACCACCACTGATCTCCCGAGGAAGCTGATAAACCAGTGAAATGGGCACGACCGCTGGTAATGCTGTAAAATTCAAAATTTTAATTTAATAATAATAACAATGGTACATAGCATCTGTATAGGCTTGGTAGTGACTTCATGAGGATAAAATGAATGGCGAAGACGTCATAAACACCCAGTCCCCAAGCCAGGGAAATTAAGTGTACGATGGTGTTGATCCTGAGAATTGAATCGGGGCCATCGGACCAAAGGCAGTATTCCATCCATTTAGCCACAAAGCGTGACGTAAATTTGCTAACCCTGAGGCTACCATCTCCACTTATCAGGTGTTGATTAGTGACAGTGGCAGTTCGTGTCTACCTTTGTGTACGGTAGCCCTCTCGCTCCTTCAGCATTTAACGGAACGGCAGTTTTCATTTCTATTAGAGCATAGTAGGATAAATTAGTAGGCCTACCAATAATTATCTGTCTACGCATTTCGCTTTGTTGGTAATCTTTGAGTAGTTCTTGTGACAGTAAAATGAAAATGTTAAAGGTCCACCTTTTCAGTACCATGAATGTTTATTGATGTGAATATATATCACATAACGTCTAGAGAAGGTTGGTACTAGTTTCGACGCTCATTGCGCGTCATCATCAGCCAACAAATCAATTGAGCAAAATGCAACTTATCGAATAGCAACTTATAACACATGGTAGCACCCACAAGACAAATGTTAAGCTATGAGTAGTTGAAATATAAAACACATGACAGCAAATACAAGGATTAATGTTGAAAGCTAAATTGTCAAAAGTTAAAACAATGAAATTAAAACAGAGAAGGTAACAATGGTTATGGTATGATACACGAGAAAGTAGTCCAGCTTGAGGTTTGTAGAAGAACATAAGGCGTATTTATATACAACATTTAAATGCACCAACTAAGGCAAATTTTAAATATAACATTAAAATAGATGAGGGTATGGTGCGTATAACCATCTAAAATATATGACAGCACCTATAAAGTCACTGTTAGATTATAACCAGTTGAAATGATGTGGTGTGTCTGACTGTAAAACATAACATTGTTGAGAAGGTATCCCAGTAGTTGAGTCTTGATAAACAAGAGAATAGTCCAGCTTGAAGTGCATAAATCATAAGGCCTCATATGTTATCAGTGGGAAGAATAATCTTGTTCTATTGTAACTATTGTTACCTTCTCTGTTTTAATTTCATTGTTTTAACTTTTGACAATTTAGCTTTCAACATTAATCCTTGTATTTGCTGTCATGTGTTTATATTTCAACTAGTCATAGCTTAACATTTGTCTTGTAGTTGCTATCATGTGTTATATGTTGCTATTCGATAAGTTGCATTTTGCTCAATTGATTTGTTGGCTGATGATGACGCGCAATGAGCGTCGAAACTAGTACCAACCTTCTCTAGACGTTATGTGATATATATTCACATCAATAAACATTCATGGTATTGAAAAGGTGGACCTTTAACATTTTCATTTTACTGTAATCCCAGTTCAATACGGAACAAAATGAAGTTTCTAACTTTCAAATAGTTCTTGTGAATTGCAAACTATAATTGTAATTTCAATACCTGTTTGTTTTTTGTAGAAACCTGTTGTAATTACGATACGTCCAAACGTAGTTTAAAATTATTGTAGTGTATTGTAATATCTTGTTGGAAATTAGTGTGCTTATTCTATTACTGTGAAATATTTGTGCAGTATAGTAGAAGTATCTGTAGTAACCCTCTTACTAGAATTCTGTAGTAGTAATTAGGGTAGACTTAACTTCAGTTTAGAATTGTGTAATTTTTGTGCATTCCCATTGCTTTGCAATCGTCTTAGGGTGTTTTAGGATAACAATTTATTACAACTAAGTAGTATTGTAGTGCAGTAATATCCTATATTAATTACCTTATTGTCGTGTGATCTTTGTGTACTAACCTAGAAAACATTTCTTTCCTTTCATTTTTTAGCACAGAATAAGTTATTTTATTTTTCCTTTTCTTTTCATTATTGCGTAGAGAATGACTAAGGAGTGCAAGTGTAGGAAATATGGGTGTGGCCAGGCATTAAGAAGTATGAGGGAGGAGTTGGAGAGTTTGAAGGAGATACTTAGGATTCTCTCAGAGGACAGGAAGGAAAGTAGGCCTCTCTCAAGCAATGTACAAGATACGGTAGGTGTAAAAGAGGTATGGGTATGAAAGGGGGATTGTAGAATACAGATGGTCTAATGTTCCAAGGGGAAGGAGATTGCAGGGTAAGGGCTCTATTCAGGATCAGAGTTCAGGAGAGGTGTCTGTGAGAAATCGGTATGAGTCACTGCAGGTAGAACAACTGAGGAGACATGAGGAACAGGGAACTCTTGCTGAGAAGTGTGGAAGTAGCAGGAAAGGAAATAGTAGGAGAGGTAGGTAATAACATTAACATTAAAAATATTTGTAAATATCTGTAGGTTCGTTGGTATAATACTTACGAAGGAAGATTATCATAAGGAATAGTACCGTAACTTCCGCCGAAACTTCTCCGGTATTTCGTAAAGATATCCGTTCAAACTATCACGAAGGTAATAATTTACTACATTAAAAACACGACAAGCCTGTAAAATTCCATTTAAAAAGGAATTAAAGAGATTACACGGTAATAGTTAACAGTCGTATTGTTATTGATTATTGTCGCTCTTCATATTCAGATATTGCATTGTTGGCTACAGTCATGAATAAAGGGTGTAGTGTAGTCAAGTAAATATAAATAAAAATCAGCTTGTCCCAGGTGGGACACGTTTTCGCTTTTTTTCCAAATATTTTAGGCCTTGGTGACTCGCCCTTGAAATTTGGAAATTTGTGTCATTTTGGGAACCTATTCCAACTTTGTTTAATTTAATGTACTGTGCGATTAATATCGCTTACTGTATCTGTGTTCCGTCCGTCCGCGGAGTACTTCAAATGTTTTAATTTGTTGTAAGTCACTATTTCCCCGTTATCTATTGGTCCGCCTCAGGCCAGCCTGAGAGCGAGTCCGATCATAGGCTCGTTCGCTCGATGAGCCGCTTCTGCTGCAGCCCGCGTTGAAGCATTCTCTCAGTTCATTGTCGGGAGCCAAGATGTATGGAAGCCTTATGCGGCTACTCTGCGTAAGGGCATTTACCCATCATAAAATGCCTCCGTAATATGCATTGCATATGCGCTAAAGCCCTGATGTGTTTTATTTTTAAATTCTAATAAATTTCCATTGCCTGGAGTGGACACCTGTTTTTCATAATGTGCCAGGACTATGTAAGTAACGATATTTCTACCGACGCCATGGCGTAGCTTTCTTCGCATGGGCAAAAGATTTTTATATTCTATCTTTTTCTTCTGGAGTTGGATTTCATCGTCTCTAAAATTCTAACAAAATTTCTGGATCTCCAAGTGTTAATTTTACGTTAACCATGTAGCAGTAAACGAAGGTTCATAAAAAAATAAGTCGCATTTCGCTTACTACCGATATTTTATTCAGACTATGTGAACAATACATTACCATAACAACATAAACATAGGAAGCCATTTTTTACCCTGTCGCAACCCCTCTGCCAACCCTGTGCATACACACTTCTCTCACCATAGCATGTGTACATTGAAAACACAACATCCTCCCACCTTGATTTGGTGGTTAACAAATTAAAAAAACGCATGTAAAAATGTATATACATACAAGTCGGAATACATACAAAAATGAGGGATATATAAAATACAATGAAAACCTACTGAACAATAAGCTCAACCATTACAAATCTAATCTTTCAGGCACCTTTATCTGCCTGCCACTCCTGCTAGTCCTTGGCATTCCTTCACTCTCAGAAGGATCCTGAGATTCCTCAGTTTTATCTGATGACCTAGCTTCCTCTACCCAGTCAGACGAGACTTCTAGACTAGAGGGTATACCCTTTGAATGGGCCTAAGTAAGACAGATGTTGCAGTCTGCAACCGTACTAAACCAGTGACATTGTCTTTACCCGGCAAAATTTCAATAACTCGTCCCAAGGGCCAATCTATACGTTTGGCATTATCGCTCCCTACAAGGACTATGTCTCGTAGTTTGATTTTGCTCTCTTCTTTCTTTACTCCTGACTTCAGGATTAACAACCGTAAATACTCTGATCTAAACCTTTTACGTAGATCTGCCTGTACTTTCTGGCGATATTTCAACCTTCTGTTGAGAGACGTGTCTTCAATAAAATCACAATCCGGCATTTGAGTTTCTTTAACATCCTGCAAAAACAGTGAGGGTGACAACGGAAGAAGTTCACCATTATTCTCAGAAATATATGTTAAAGGTCTGGAATTCACAAGCGCTTCTGTGTCGCAGAGAACCGTAGACATTTCTTCATAAGAAAGCAGGGCTCTGCTTAGGACTTTTCGGAGAATCTGTTTCATCACACCAATCAACCGTTCACAAATCCCCCCCCCCCCCCACCAGGGGGCTGCTGGAGGAATAAACTTCCACTCAATTTTCCTAACACTACTGTACTGCATAATTCTATTCCAATCAACTGTATTGAGCTCATTCGAGGTTCCAGTAAAGTTCCGACCATTATCAGAGTACATTATTGCGGGTCTCCCCCGGCGTGCAATGTATCGTCTGAACCCCTGCGTAAAGTTCTCTGTTGACAATGCAGACAATAATTCAAGGTGTACTGCCCTATAGACGGCAGATGTGAATAAACAAATCCAGTCTTTGGTAGCACCTTTTAGGTAGAGTGGTCCTGCAAGATCAACTCCTACCACTTCAAATACAGCTGAATCCTTAATTCGGTCCATTGGCGGCGATGCTGTAGGGTAATTTTGATTATGTTCCACCTGTCTTAAACATACCACACATTTTGAGAGTACACTTCGGATGGTTTTCCTGGCTTTCAAGATCCAAAACTGTTCCCTCAAAATGTTAATAAGCGTTTGGACTCCGACATGCGAGTTCTTCTTGTGTTCACTCATAATTCTTTTTTTGCTAGTTGTTTTACGTCGCACCGACACAGATAGGTCTTACGGCGACGATGGGACAGGAAAGGGCTAGGAGTGGGAAGGAAGCGGCCGTGGCCTTAATTAAGGTACAGCCCCAGCATTTGCCTGGTGTGAAAATGGGAAACCACGGAGAACCATTTTCAGGGCTGCCGACAGTGGGGTTCGAACCTACTATCTCCCGAATACTGGATACTGGCCGCACTTAAGCGATTGCAGATATCGAGCTCGGTCACTCATAATTAACCGGTGAACCACAGGATGAGAGATTGACAGGATCATGGGGGCACAAAAATATTCCTTATCTTGCCTATTAACTAGTTTTGTTTTAAGTCTCAGAATCCCTTCATCATCCTTAAACACCTTTAAAGCAGCGAGGCATTTGACATCTTCTGCGATGAACGACTCTTTTTGTGTCAGACGTATTACTACTTTTTCCGCCATACGGATCTCTTCACCTGATAATTCTCCCCTCCTCATTGATCCTGTTTCCTGTGAGATGGATGAACCTCCTCATCCACGCAATCATTCGTACGATTCTATCGTAGCTTGAAAAATACCTATAGTACCAGCTAAAACCATGATACTTGCACTGATTGTTGTGTGTCTCCTTGGGTGTATGACACCATTCCTTCATAAGACAGCTCACCATCTGTGTCGACTCGTCTACTTCTTGACGAATCACCTGCTTGTTCACAACTATCTCTCCCGAAGGCTAATCTCGTGGAGGTTCTTTCAGCCAATCTGGTCCCTCCCACCATTTCAGACTTAACAGTTTGTGTGCTCGGCACCCTCTCGAGACAAGATCTGCGGGATTCTGGTGACCGGGCACGTGTTTCCAGGATTCGGGAAGAGTCAGTCTTCGTATTTCCCGAACTCGGTTGTTTACAAACACTGTCCAATTACCTTGTTTTTGGATCCAGGTCAAAACCGTGGAAGAATCTGTCCAGAAATAAAAGTCAATATCCGTCAATGTGAGACCATCTCGCACAGATTTACATAATCTGGCTCCTACCACCGCAGCAATCAACTCCAATCGAGGAATGGAGACAGCTTTAATAGGAGATACTTGTGCTTTGGCAGCTAGAGGATATACCTTCACTTCATCATTATTCTGTATTCTTATAAATACAACCGCTGCATAGGCTAGCCCACTGGCATCACAGAAGGTGTGGATACTTACTTTATTGTCCCTTCTTACATAAAAGAACCACGTATCAGTAAACGAAGGTTCATAAAAAAATAACTCGCATTTCGCTTACTACCGATATTTTATTCAAACTATGTGAACAATACATTACAATAACAACATGAACATAGGAAGCCATTTTTTACCCTGTCGCAACCCCTCAGCCAACCCTGTGCATCCACACTTCTCTCACCATAGCATGTGTACATTGAAAACACAACACCAAGTGTTCTACGATTATCGTTTCTGGCCGACCTCCATTTGAAATGAACATGTATTAAAAAAATATGAAAACTTCGGATTTAATGACTACAAAGAATAAAACAGTTTCAAGTGGGAGTAATACTTTTGGAATAATGTTAAAAATGATTTTGCCTTTGCAAATTACGTTTGAGATATGTTTCGTGAAGATTAATTTAATTATATAATTAATAATTTAAAGGTCTGAGATCGTGAGATTATCTCCGTGGATCGGGATCTAGTTCTGTTTGTGCTGCCTTTTCTGTGTTTCTTTCACTTTTGTATTTCTTTCTTTGCTTCGGTACGCTAAGTGTTGTTGAGGTTTCTATGGCAACCGTTGCCAGGAGGAACGATTGTTTGGTTTTGACAATTATTAATTACGTTTAGTGGTGATGGATATATGATTTTATTTTGTGACATGCGTGCCATTATTTTGGGAATTATTGGCTCTTAATTCATCCCCACTATTGAATTTTTACTTGAAACCGTGAACTATTCCTACTGGCTTGAGCTGCCCTGCCCTTCACGGCAATTTCATTTTATGTGTGCACGCACTGTTTTACCTCGTCCTGTTACTCTGATAGTTTATGTCCGTATTGTGATTTTTGCTGGGCACCCTGTTATCCATTGTGTCTTCGTTTCTTATTTTTTAACGCGTGGTGTAATTTTGTGGGCATTTGATTATTTGCTTCGTGTACCCCTCCGGTTTTGGAAAAAGCGTCCTGTGCATGTTTTTTAATTGCTCGTTGCGGCTGTTGGGTCCCGGTTCAGGAAACATCTCGCGGTCTCTCATTAACCTACCATCACGTCGGTACCAAGATTTCTGTATAAAGATCTTGGTTTTGATTTACTTATATACAAGCAAATTCTTGTGAAGTTTAGGTAATCACTCTAGCCCTCTGTTGGGCAGTAAAATTGGTCCATGGACATTAACACCATTGATTATTGTAATTGATCTGTTTTCGAATAAGCTTTTAATTAATTTTCTTATTTAGAGGGCGACCCTCGTTTCAAGGTACTGTTGATTATAACTTAGTTCAATTTAGTAGATCTATTTATCAGATGCTAATTTATTTTAAAGTTTATCTGGTTAACCAGTTTATCACTTAAGTGATTAATTAAATCCAGATTTTTAGCTGCACCTTTTAATCTTTACTCATTGATTTTCTTAATTATTTAATTTTAATTTTGTCGCAGTAATTAAACTATTTATATCCTTTGATAAAATAACAGTTTTAATTTCATGCTTTCCACTATTCACTACCGTGTATTCCTTTGGTTCTCGATCTAGTCACCTCTGTTTTCAGGCCAGTCTTCTGAACCTGGGTAAGTATTTCGCCGCTTCTTTTTAAGTTTTTTTTGGTTTCTTGCTTTCTGTTGTTTTTGTTTACTTGTACCAGTAAATGCCGGTACGGCTGGTACAAGCTGATCTTGTATTCCACTCATTTGTAGTTCTGAGTAGGTAGTTAAAGTATCCGTAATTTATATTTCGCTCCCTCGGTCTTTCAGTATTTATGAACGGTTAGCTAATATATCACAGTAATTACATTTCAAGTTCCTGGAGTAGTAGGAGTAGTTTTGACAGAAATATTTGAGAAATTTTTGTAGACAACCTCGTATTTTTCAGTAGGCCTAATTAAGGACACTTTTATTCTCCGTCTCGTGGAGTAGAGAAAATAATAGTAATCCACCAGCTGTAATAATCACATAACCACATTTCAGTTGAGAATTAGAGTGAAGAATAGGTATAATATATTAGATAGTATCTTACCTGTTATATTCGTGTTTTTCTTCGTGTACGGCAATCCTTTCGATACTTAAGATACTTAAGCATTTAACCGAAAGCAAGGTTTCATTTCTATTAGGGCATAGTAGGATAAAGTAATACTAAAGAAATAATCTTCTGTCTACGCGTTTAACTTTTTTGGTAATCCTTGAGTACATTAGTTCTTGCGAATTTCAAACTTTAGGCCTAATTGCAATTTTCATTTCTATTTGTGCTTAATAATAACCTATTGTGATTAGGATAAGTCTGAACGTAGTTTGAAGACTGTTGTAGTGTATTGTAGTGATATTAGAAATTAGAGTGCTTATTGTATTATTTTGAGTAGTCTTGCGAATTTAAAACTTTAATTCTATTTCCATTTCAGTTGTGCTTAGTAATAACCTGTTGTATTACAATTAGGATACGTTGAACGTAGTTTAAAATCATTGTATTGTATTATGGTAGCTATCTTATTATAAATTAGTGTGTTTATTCTATTACTGTGAAATATTTGTGTAGTATCTATTGTACTTGTGGTATCTGTATTAACTCTCTTACTAGTATTCTGTTGCAGTTATTAGAGTAGACTTAACTGCAGTTTAGAATTGTGTAGTCCTAATTCTTGTGTATGACTTTCGGTCTTCAGTAATTAACAGCAATTTTCATTCTGTTAGCATGTTGTAGAAAAAAATGGTGCGACTAAATAGTATTGTAGTGTAGTAGTAGCTTATATTAATTACCTAGTCGTTGTGTGATCTTTGTGAAATATCCTAGGCAATATTTCCTTCCTTTCGTTTTTATTTTGCACAGAATAAGTTATTTTAGTTTTCCTTTTCTTCCCATTATTCCGTAAATAATGGCTAAGGAACGCAAGTGTAGCAACTGTGGGTGTGGCCAGGCATTAAGGAGTATGAGGGAGGAGTTTGAGAGATTGAGGGAGATAATTTTGGATTCTCTCAGAGGACAGGAAGGAAAGTAGGCCTCCAAACAATGTACAGGATACAGTAGGTGTAAAATAGGGATAGGAAGGAAATGGGAGAATTGTAGAAGGCAGGTGGTCTAATGTTTTAAGAGGAAGGAGATTGCAGGCTAAGGGCTCTGTTCAGGACCAGAATTCAGGACAGGTGTCTGTGAGAAATCGGTGCGAGTCACTGCAGGGAGAACAACCGAGGGAAGATGAGCAACTGTTGCTGAGATGTGTGAAAGTAGGAGGAAGGGAAAAGGTAGGAAAGGGAAATATAGTGTAGTGGAAAGGAGAAGACAGGTGGAACAGGGTCATGGAAGGGAGAAAAGGGAGGAGGAAGTAGCTTCTGCAGCAGTGAGAGAAGATAGGGTTGACCTGGAGGGGAGGAGATCAAATGAGGTGGGTAGGGTTGAGGCTCTGGTCATAGTGGATTCCACCGATAGACATGCGGGGAAAGTGTGCGGAGGAAAGGGAACCAGGGTAGAGTGTTATCTAGGAATTAGGTTGAGGCAGATGTTGAGGAAAGTAGAAGAGAAGGAAGTGGGAAAGGCGAAGTTGGTAGTGTTTCACGTTGGTACTGACAACGTAAGGCAAACAGGTATAAGTACCAACATAGTCGGGGATGTGTGGGATCTGGTAAATGCAGCACGGATGAAGTTTAAGGAAGCGGAGATTGTTATCAGTGGAATACAGTGTAGGAGCGATACTGACTGGAAGGTGATTGGGGATTTAAATGCGACTTTGGAGTGAGTATGTGGGAAACTGGGAGTGAGATTTCTAGATCCTAATGGGTTGGTAGGAGACAGGGATCTGCGCTCAGATGGCCTTCACTCAAACCGCAGTGGTACTAACTTAGGAAACTTGTTTAGAAGGGTTATAGGTAGGTACATTCAGGGAAACGGGGTGTCCCAGGGAGCGGTGTTAAGCGAACAGGGAACTGGAAATCAAGTACGGATGACAAAAATGTTAGTGCTCAACTGTAGAAGCGTTGTAAACAAAGGAATCGAATTAAGTAATTTAATAGATATATACTTACCAGATGTTGTAATAGGAGTTAAATCATGGCTGAGAAATGATATAATGAATGCAGAAATTTTCCCACGGAACTGGAGTGTGTATAGTAGAGATAGCACCGGAATGGTAGGAGGGGGAGTATTCATTCTGGTGAAAGAAGAATTTGTAAGCTACGACAATGTTAAGGATGATAAACATGAAATTCTGGGTGTAAGGCTCATCTCTAAAGATAATAGGCAACTTGATGTCTTTGGAATGTACAGACCGGGAAAGGGTAGCGCTGACGCTGATTCAGAATTATTTGATAAGATAATCAGCTATGTTGGAAATGATATGGAAAGGAATGTGATAGTAGCAGGTGATCTCAATTTACCAAATGTCAGTTGGGAAGGTAATGCAAACGACAGGAAGCATGAAGAACAAATGGAAAATAAGTTACTATGGGAAGGGCAGCTGATTCAGAAAGTGATGGAATCAACTAGAGGGAAGAATATTTTGAGGTGGTGCTGATAAGACCAGATGAGCTCTATAGAGAAACCGAAGTAACAGATGGTATTAGTGATCACGAAGCTGTATTTATCGTAGTTAAAAATAAATGTGAAAGAAAGGAAGGTATTAAAATTAGGACTGTTAGGCTGTACAATATGGCTGATAAAACAGGCATGAGGGAGTTTTTAAAAAGTAACTATGATCGCTGGAAAATGGTAAATAAAAATGTAAACAGGCTATGGGATGGGCTGAAAGCAATTGTTGACGAATGTGAAAATAGGTTTGTACCTTTAAAGGTGGCAAGGAATGGTAAAGATCCACTATATTATAACAGAGAAGTAAAGAGACTAAGAAGGAGGTGCAGGTTGGAAAGGAACAGAGTTAGAAATCGTTATGGACGTCAGCAGAAATTGAAGGAAATTACTAGGAAATTGAATCTAGCAAAGAACAACAACAACAACAACAATCACTACTGATCTGCATTTAGGACAGTCGCCCAGGTGGCATATTCCTATCTGTTGTTTTCTTAGCCTTTTCTTAAATGATCGCAAACAAATTGGAAAACTATTGAACATTTCCTTTGGTAAGTTATTCCCATCCCTAACTCCCCTTCCTATAAACGAATATTTGCCCCAATTTGTCCTCTTGAATTCCAAATTTATCATCATATTGTGATCTTTCCTTCTTTTAAAGGCACCACTCAAACGTATTCGTCTACTGATGTAATTCCACGCCATCTCTCCACTGACAGCTCGGAACATACCATTTCATCGAACAGCTCGTCTCCTTCTCCCCAAATCTTCCCAGCCAAAACTTTGCAATATTTTTGTAACGCTACTCTTTTGTCGGAAATCAGCCAGAACAAAGCGACCTGCTTTTCATTGGATTTCTTCCAGTTCTTGAACCAAGTAATCCTGGTGAGGGTCCCATACATTGGAACCATACTCTAGTTGGGGTCTTACCAGAGACTTATATGCCCTCTCCTTTATATCCTTACTACAATCCCTAAACACCCTCATAACCATGTGCAGAGATCTGTACCCTTTATTAACAATCATATTTATGTGATTACCACAATGAATATCTTTCCTTATAATTATTAACACCTAGGTACTTACAATGATCCCCAAAAGTAACTTTCACCCCATCAACGCAGTAATTAAAACTAAGTGGACTTTTCCTATTTGTGAAACTCACAACCTGACTTTTAACCCCATTTATCATCATACCATTGTCCACCGTCCATCTCACAACACTATCGAGGTCACCCTGCAGCCACTCACAATCTTGTAACTTATTTATTACTCTGTACAGAATAACATCATCTGCAAGCAGCCTTATGTCTGATTCCACTTCTTTAGACATATCATTGATATATGTAGGAAAATATAAAGGTCCATAATACTGACTTGAGGAATTCCCCTCTGAATTATCACAGGGTCAGATAAATCTTCGCCTACTCTAATTCTCTGAGTTCTATTTTCTAGAAACTTAGCCACCCATTCAGTCACTCTTTTTTCTAGTCCAATTGCACTCATTTTTGCCAGTAGTCTTCCATGATCTACCCTATCAAAGGCCTTAGATAGGTCAACCGCAATACAGTCCTTTTGGCCTCCTGAATCCAGGATATCTGCTATATCTTGCTGAAATCCTGCAAGCTGAGCTTCAGTGGAATAACCTTCCCTAACCCCAAACTGCCTTCTGTCAAAACAGTTATTAATTTCGCAAACATGTCTAATATAATCAGAAAGAATGCTTTCCCGAAGCTTACATACAATGCATGTCAAACTGACTGGCCTGTAATTTCAGCTTTATGTCTGTCACCCTTTCCTTTATACACAGGGGCTACTATAGCTACTCTCCATTCATTTCGTATAGCTCCTCCAACCAAACAATAATCAAATAAGTATTTCAGATATGGTAATATATCCCAACGCATTGCCTTTAGTATATCCCCAGAAATCTTATCAATTCCAGCCACTTTTCTAGTTTTCAACTTTTGTATCTTACTGTCAATGTCATAGTTATCATAGGTAAATTTTAATACTTCTTTAGTGTTACTCACATCCCCTATATGAACATTATCCTTGTAACCAACAAACTTTACATACTGTTGACTGAATACTTCTGCCTTTTGAAGATCCTCGCACACACACTCCCCTTATTCATTAATGATTCCTGGAATGTCCTTCTTTGAACCTGTTTCTGCCTTAAAGTACCTATACATACTCTTCCATTTTTCCCTAAAATTTGTATGACCATGCTTGCCATGATGTTATCCTTAGCTGACGTCTCTGCTAGATTCAATTTCCTAGTAATTTCCTTCAATTTCTCCTTACTTCCATAACCATTTCTAAATCTATTCCTTTCCAGTCTGCACCTCCTTCTTAGTCTCTTTACTTCTCTGTTATAATATAGTGGATCTTTACCATTCCTTACCACCTTTAAAGGAACAAACCTATTTTCACATTCCCCAACAATTGACTTTAAACCCATCCCAGAGTCTGTTTACATTTTTATTTACCATTTTCTAGTGATCATCGTTACTTTTTAAAAACTCCCTCATGCCTGTTTTGCATTGGGGCAAATATTCATTTTTGGGCAAAGGAGTTAGGGATTGGAGTGACTTACCAAGGGATATGTTCAATATATTTCCAATGTCGTTCAAATCATTTAAAAATGCTAGGAAAACAACGGATGGGGAATCTGCCACTTGGGCGGCTGCCCTAAATGCAGATCAGTATTGATTGATTGATTGATTGATTGATTGATTGATTGATTGATTGATTGATTGATTGATTGATTGATGAAGTAGTGAAAATTCTTGTGTAGTCTTTTGAAGACTTAAATTTAAAAATTAGATTGAGTACAACGTGCTAATATTTATTTTCATATTTGTTTCCACGTAAATTCTTCAGGGAGGATGATTACCTAGCTGTACTTCCTCTTAGAACAACAATCAACACCTACTGAGTAGTGCATTATTCGCAATGTTTCTTCTTAAACAATATTTTATTTACAAAAGAACTCAATACAGATCTGCAGAGTAAATATAAAGTGTTTAGCACTAACATTTTTGGTTTTGTGACAGGCTGGCAACAGGCAACTGTGGAACATGGAGAAGGGCAGCTTGCGTATGCAGTTCTTGGTGGCTAGCTCAGGTGAGTGGTGCACATTATGTTCATTGTTGCTGCTGCTTCATTGAACTAGCAGGAACATTAGTGTTTTTTAAAATAAACTGTGTTTAACACCTCTATGAGCGGAGATAGTGGAATATATCCACGGTATCCCCTACCTGCTCGTCGTAATAGGCGATTATATAGGTCCCCGAAGGTGCCTCAACTTGGAAATATGGGCTGACGACAACCGGGATCCTATCTGAGTCTGGCATTGTTTTTGCTTGTGCCAAGTTCCTCACTTTCATCTTTCCTATCGAACGTCCCCTGGTAAAATCTCTTCTGACACGACGGTATTAAAATTAACCCAGTCGCAGTATCGGTTGCATTAGCATCCTGCTTTCCTTGTTAGATGACAGCACAATGAGAATATCGAAATTAGTTGGCACGCCGGCTAGATGGCACCACCTCAAGTCTTCACCACAGTAGTTGAGACCATGGGATTATTAATAATATTATTACCTAGGTATTGTACCAGGGGTACCCCTTCCCTTCCTGTTCCACCGCCATTTCTGATAGCAACTAAGAACTTTTGAAATGTAAAAGTTTTTCTTCGATCGTTGGATGGCTCCTACGCAAAGCCCAAAACTAATTTGTGAGAAAGTTTGAATGTTGAAGTTGGTAAACCGATCGTTATGCTTATGATATATTTTGTGTTTCCAGAGTTAATAATATCTCCCGCGCTTCCTCTAATTACACCAGCCTATCGCAAGATAGAAAGTTAAATTATTCTTCCACCAATCATGGATCTGTTTTGTAATTTGTGGCTGTCCAATCATATCCTTGGACTGTAAAATCTAGATGTTTCTCCCATTCTCCCTTTATAACACGGGCGATTATTGAGGGCATCGTGAAGGAGGACTGAGAGAGGCTCCCTCGGGAGCTAAGGAGGTTGAGATCACTGCATGAAGGAGATTCAAACTAACAAGATATGGCGGAATAAAATAAAACAAGTGACTGTTTCTGGGAGTAAAGTGTGGGGAAGACTTCAGCAGTTTTTCACTTAGCATGTAATAGTTAGGCCTTCCCTTTCCCAGTAATGTAGGGCTCTCTGCACAGTCTTCAGTCTTAAATTTTATTCCCTACTCTGTATATTTGCCTTTGCTGGCCGGACCTAGTGTTTACAGTGCACTATGTCTTCTGGTATAGGCTAGAGCAATTTTGTTACTTTCATTGATCTGCCTCAGTCTTATCCTTGGCTTTGACAATATGAAAGTGACTTGAGGTATGAGCGATGCTAGTAATGCCATTCCTTCTGCAGCCAGTCCCTGCTATGAATGGTGTGAAAATGTTGCTCATAGGGTCAGTTGGTGCATGCATTTCAGTGGGCTTGGCAGACTGATATGTAATAGTAACTTCTGGCTCGGTGAGGAAAGCAACGGGAAACTACCTCACTCCTCATTTCCCTAGTACGCCTCTTCAGTGATGCCTAGGCCATCTATGACAGCTGGTGGCAGAGCTGTTGAGGATCCAACCAGCCTCAGGGCTGAAGACTGAACATACATACACTCTGTATATATGTTGGATATTCAGCCCGAAGGCTGGTTGGATCCTCAACAGGTCCACCGTTAGCTGTCATAGATGGCCAAGGTGTCACTGAAGAGGCGTACTAGGGAAATGAGGAGTGATGTAGTTTCCCGTTGCTTTCCTCACTGAGCCAGAAGTTGCTATTGCACATCAGTCTGCAAGCCGACTGAAATGCGTGCACCAACCGACCCTATGAGCGACATTTTCACACCATTCATAGCAGGGACTGGCTGCAAAAGGTCACTACTAACGTCACTCATACCTCAGCCACTTTCATATTGTCAAAGCCAAGTATAAGACTGAGACTGGTGAAGTTAATTGAATGTAACGGAGCACGAGTGGTTACCCTTGGAATCCTCCCTTCTATTCGAATTGGGTGAGTAAAATTTCTTACCTTATAAATTTAAATATTGTTCTAGGCCTTAAATGTTTTCCCTTTCAGTCACTTGGTAGCGTGGGATTAGCCTCTGTTTCTTCGGGCCTTAACCCCGATTAGGATTTTCTTCTCTATGTATTTCCGAGTGCCTGTTTTTCCGCCTCCATTCGATTTTGGGATTCCGGAGTTTATGAAACGTTTCCTATTCCCATTTTTCGTGGCCGTGTAGTATAGATCATGTGTCTGCGCAGCTTCTTGTCTGTTGAGGGTAATCTTGACATTAAATAATCTGTCACAATAATATTTTCGTAGGTAAAGTTATATTTCCCAACATGGGCGTATTTGGGAGCATGTGTCACGGTGAAATTTCAATTAAAAGTGTATAAAGAGAGGAGATTTTCCTCCACTAAGCATCTCTTTTGAATTGTGGTTAACCTATTTGTAATACGGATTTGTGCTCTGCTGGTTGTACCGAAAAATAGCCGATATGCTCAACTGAAATATTAGAGAACAAATGGGAGTGCTTCCCCGATTATTGTACCTAAACGCTCACTATTTAACCTGCTTCAGAGCTTATGATCTCTTGGTCATGTATTCAGAGCTGACGACGTCTAGCATTATTAATGCTATCATTTTGTAGACCACCTATGCTCTTTTGTTGTGTATTGTTTGTTGTTAACTGTTTTAAATGAATCCGAAAGGAAATGAAAAATTCTGGAATCTTATTAGGGTAACTTGTAATCTAATTTGTGCGCTGTCCAGTCATTAATTCCACACGCTTACTTACCTCTGCTGACCACGGATATCCCCGGAAAAATATTATTATTATTATTATTATTATTATTATTATTCAAAGCATGAAGGTTTTCACGGCCAGTGTCAATATAATTAATATAATAAACATTTTCCGGGCTGCTATCCCGTGGTCCACTCCTCTCATTTCGTCCAGACGTTTCGACTACTGCTGCGGTAGTCATCTTCTGTGGCGTCGTGTAGGTACCCTCTCCTGTATCCCGCGACGAAGTGAGAGGAGTGGACCACGGCATAATAGCCCGGAAGATTATTATTATTATATTATTATTATTATTATTATTATTATTATTATTATTATTATTATTATTATTATTAAGTTCGTTTGGGGGCCTGATGGCCACGGTGCTCGTACTTCAGCTGTGTTCTTGATGATGTTTGTCGCTTCTGGTTTTCTTGATGATGGGTTTGGTTGCTGCTTTCTTCTTGGTAGCTTGAGCTTTTCTGTTGGCCCAGAAATGTTTCATTTTATTGCTGAAGTCCATTTTTCCTTCCTAGGACCAATTCCTGGTCTGATTTTGAGAGTTGAACGGTAGTTACTTCTGTTAATTAGGTATGGCACGATTAATATTAAGTTCTGCGAGATCCTTCTCTACCTGCTGGATCCACAGGAATCAAGTGGCTTTACCCTTGTTGGCTACTTTGAAGATCATGTAGGACAACCTGTAAGAGACCATTATATACAGGTGTCCGTAGAAAGTCAGCTCTCTGCTTCTGATGGCATTTATGAGGGTTTCTTGATGTTGGTAGTGTTCACGATTTGTTTTGTACTATCGCCTTCCATCTGAGAGGATCCTTGGTCCTACTATCTTTCTTAGTAATTGGTTGTCCTTGGTGGGGTCTTCTTAGATAGAGATAAGCACTCTGCTGCGCAGAGGATCGACGGTGTGACTACTGCATGGTAGTGTCTTAGTTTTGAAGCGTACAGTATTCTGCAGACATGTCTAGTTTGATTCTCTTCTGTTATTCTTATTATTATTGTTCCGAGGATTTCGTAGATCACAGAGGTGAAAGAAGGTGCGGACATGAATGGGACAAAACAGGACAATCAGAAGACTAATTTAAAACTTTGAAATTATACCTATATTTTCTTTCTAAGCTATCTTTTGGTTTCTTTTCAAAGATTAAACTTTACAGTTCAGGCAGAGAAGTTCATTATATTGGGTAACAATTTTAGAAAATCGAATAACAAATAATTAACAACTTTGAGCTTGAAGCTCCCTGATTATTCAACCTCCATGAGTGCTGCAGCTCCTTTCAAAAAACAGACAAGAAGACGGATCTCCCGAGTCCTTTTACAGGATACAAGGTGCCCAATGTATACCATATTCGAAGAGCACATTTGCTCCACAAAATTATCTAGGAGTCTAGGAGACTATTCTCCGAACATTACAACATTACAGACTTCCAAAGGCACCAGTAAACATTTACATGAAAACCTCTACATTCATTGAAAGAGCATCAAGGCTCTATAAATTTACACTTTGGGATCCAGAAACTTCCAGGCCTATCAAAAGCTCAACTTACATCTTACAAGTTCTAACTTTTGAATAGCCATTCCCCCTAGCCTTTGTGAAAAACATTAGATTAAAGTTACTGGCCCAAAAATCAAAGTTGCGTGGAGACGGACACTTGCGCTCCTTGAAAATCGAAATGAAAGTTTAAAATCTTATTTGAGCTTATGGCCCGAAGTTGCAAAGGCTAAGTCTATACTACCGAGGTGACTAGATGGAGAAAATATTTAAGTTACAAAGATTACAAGCTGAAAATTTTACAAAATCATAGTCACCTCCAAATCAATTTGATAGGGAAGACGAGAGGGTAGGTCACTCTCTATTCCCTGATTACGTTCAAGTTCCTTTGTCTTGTTTGAAATTTACATTTGAACTAGGAATTTACATTTCAGAAAATTAAAGTTACATAGTTAAAGGTCGGAAACCTTCCTCTCTAGCTAGCTTTGAAAGACTCTAACTTAATAAAATCCGGACTACCATTGCCATGAGCTGATGTTCTACTCGATGATGGACGAGGCACCCCGCCTCCTTTTGTAAACACACACACTGGACTGGAGCGATGAATAAGACGACCTACCTGTGTGTAGGATACATGGATATAGAGGAGTCAGTTCTGTTGGTGGAGGGTTTCCACAGGCCTGAGAGTGAGAAATAATAAGGAATGCGTGATAGTAATTATCTGAGTCATTATTAAGTCATCAGGAGTGTGTTTGATGTTAATTTTAATAAATATAAAAGCCATTATGAATAACAAGCACGCTGATTGGTAGTTTCAATCAATCACTACTGATCTGCATTTAGGGCAGTCACCCAGGTGGCAGATTCCCTATCTGCTGTTTTCCTAGCCTTTTTTAGACGAGTTAACATACGGGAATTCCCTAGCTACAACGGCGTTGGCTAAGTTACTTAAGCATCCCAATCATCGGGAGCGTCCTTCTTATTGTGTGAGTCGCCGTGAAGTGAACATTGCCAGCTCATATACACGAGAGTGAGCAGTATCCTGGCGGCCCATAAGAGACAATCAGACGTATATTTGCCACATTATATAATTATATCGAAATTGATTTCAAGTAGTATAATAGGACAGTTCTTCGGCCGCCTCCGCCTCAGGGCTCCCAGGGGCCCCTCCGCCTCCGCCTCACGGGAGGCCCTCCCAGAGGCCTCCTCCGCCTCCGCCTCCCGAGGGGGCTTCCCAGAGGCCTCCTCCGCCTCCCGCGGGAAATTTGAATTGGTAAACAAAGCCACGTGCTTTTTGACAGCTATCATCGACAACAACGCATCGCTAACCTCACTGCTGCCATCTTAACGGGCCTAAACCTCAATGGTACCAACTTAACCTTACAAGCGCGAGATTTGAATTGGTAAACAAAGCCACGTGTTTTTGACAGCCACGTGCTTTTTGACAGATAACAACGTATCGCTAACCTCAGTACTGCCATCTTGACGGGCCTAAACCTTAGCGCTACCAACTTAACCTCACTAGCGCGAGATAAACAAATCCACGTGCTTTTCTGACAGCTGTCATCCGCCATCTTCAATCTATAGAGCACAGTGCTGCCCTCTTTAGCTACTTACCTTTGAAATGTGGTGGCGGATAATTTGAAAAATGCTTTTTGACAGCAGCCATCTTTGAGCACCGTGTTGCCCTCTTTAGCCAGATACCTGTGGTGGCAGGCAATTCCACGTGACAGCAGCCATCTTTGAGCACCGAGCTGCCCTCTTTGTGGCGGTGGCAAATTCCACGTGCTCTACAAACTCATGTGCTTTTTTCTGACAGTTGTCATCCGCCATCTTGCATCACAAACCTCAGTGCTGCACTCTTTAGCTAGATACCTTTGAAATGTGGTGGCGGCAATTTGAAAAATTCTATGTGCTCTTGTTTGGAAACAAAGCCACGTGTTTTTTATTTATTTATTTATTTATTTATCATGCCTTTGTAGGTGGCGAAGTTAGGGCTCTTGGCCCTCTCTTACACTTAACCTCTGTACACATCATTGAGAGCAGAGTTTGAGTACATATTATATAATAAATGATAACCTACACAAAAATACCTTACACTTTTCTAACTCACATTCATACGATCATTCATTCTTTCCAGTCATACAAGTTAGTCAGCTGCATTCAGCAGGTAGTCTCGGCAAGCAGTCTTAAATTTAAGTAACGAAGTGGAATTTCTGACGCTGACAGGCAGGGAATTCCAAAGTCTAGAACCCACCACAACAAAGGAGTTGTTGTACATGGAGGAGCGGTGAACAGGAATAGAAAGGGAGGAACCAGAGCGGGTATTACTGCAGTGAAATAAGGACAAATACTTAAGCTGGGATGAAATGTATAGTGGTCTGTCTTCAGAGAGCAGTCTGTATATCTGTATCAGTATGTGATACATCCGTCGTTTGTCAGGTTTTAGCCATGAAATAGTGTGATAGTATGGGGTAACATGTGTGTCATAACTCAGACTGTATATAAATCTAAGGCAACAATTAAGCGCTCGCTGAAGTTTCGAAGTCTGCTCTTTTGTTGCGTCTACCAGAATGACGTCACAGTAGTCGAGGACAGCTGTCATCCGCCATCTTTAATCAATAGAGCACTGTGCTGCTATCATGCAGGCAATTTCGTCAGCTGTCATCCGCCATCTTTAATCCACAGAGCACCGTGCTGCCCTCTGTAGTAGCGGGCAATTTGAAAAGTTCTGTTAGCTATAGATACCTTTGAAATGTGGTGGCGGCAAATTGAAAAATTCCACGTGCTCTTGTTTAGTAAACAAACTCACGCGCTTTTTGTCAGCTGTCATCCGCCATCTTACATCGCAAACATCAATGCTACACTCTTTAGTTGAAATATGGTGGTGGATAATTTAAAAAGAAAAATTCTACATCAGCCATCTCTCGACGCTAATTGCACAAGATGGTGTCTATACATGACTCCTTAAAGGTGCTTGTGCAAGATGGCTGCTATACATAGGTTCTCATGAGACACCCTTGGGATGCTTGCGCAAGATGGTGGTTATACAAGGCTCCTTATGAGACTCCCTAGGGATGCTTGCGCAAGATGGTGGTTGCCCTTATGAGGCGGCTTAAGGGTCCTTGCACAAGATGGCTAGAGACGCCCTAAGGATGCTTGCGCAAGATGGCGGACGCAAGATAGCGGTTATACAAGGCTCCTTATGAGACCCCCTAGGGATGCTTCGCAAGATGGTGGTTGCTCTTATGAGGCGGCTTAAGGGTCCTTACACAAGATGGCTAGAGACGCCCTAAGGATGCTTGCGCAAGATGGCGGATACAAGATGGCGGCTATACACGACTCCTTATGAGACGCCTTAAGGGTGCTTGCGCAAGATGGCTGCTGCTCTTAGCTTAGAGGCTAACGTGTCGTGCTAGTTCGATTCATTAAATTTGGGGCTTAAATGCAAAATGTTAAATATCTCGAAAACGGTACATCGTAGAGCAAAACCTGATACCTAGGTTTGCAGTATCAGGAACAAGAAAAACATAGTCTAATGGTGAGATCGACGGTTCTATCCCTACTTAGGCCCTTTGGCATTGGCAGCTATCTAATTCTACAGGATGGCGGCTATACATAGCTTCTTATGAGGTAGCTTAAGAGCGCTTGCACAATATGGCAGCTGCTCTTATGAGACTCCGTAGGGGTGCTTGCGCAAGGTAGCAGCGACAAGACAGTGACTATACACAGCTCCTTATGATACGGTCTAGAGGTGCTCACACAATATGGTGGCTGCTCTGATGAAGAAAGCTAGCTTTGCATCGTGCAGGTATCTTTACAGCACTAAACCTCATACCTTTGAAATGTGGTGGCGGGTAATTTGAAAAATTGTACGTGCTTTTTCTTAATAGCAGCTATCTTTAAACAATAGCGGCTATACATAAACTGTTAAGGCCTCCTCTAATGTCAAGGCATAGCTCTATCGAACAAGTTTAAACCTGCATCGGGATAGCTAGAGTAAGCGCGTTCTGCAATGATGACGTCATTATGCATGTTTAGACTTGCAAATCACTAAAGAAACATAACAAGAGTAGAATCGAACACTGCACTCTATGCCGTTAACTTTATCATGTGATCGGAAGATTGACTGAATTGTTTAGAACACTAAATAAGTGATCAAGACTAAAATAGAACACTGTACTCGGTATAACATGTGTTTAGAACATGTCAGGGGATACCATTGTTCTAAGAAGATTAGATTACCGCATATTCCTTGTAGGGCTAATAGGCTAAAGGGCAAAAGGGCATAAGGGCTAATGGGCAAAAGGGCTAAAGGGCTAATGGGCTAAAGGGCTAGGGTGCCTCTCCTCTCTTTATCCGGGCTTGAGACCGGCTCTACAACTAGAGGCGGAGTTAACACCCTAAGGAAGGGAGAATATTGTGAAATAATCTATACGAATATAGCTACTCGATCGACTATATACTACGGATGGATGACTTAGGTGAGGGTAAGCGCTTACTTAATAATACCTACACGAAGTAATTCATGCTCTATTTCCAAAATATCTTCTTTGTACTGTGTGTAACCAGCATCATGATAGGCTCTTAGCAGTTGTAAACGTTTTACGAGTACGTTGGGGTCTTTACAGTAGCTTATATCTACATAGGGTAACAGAGGCTTGTTGTGAACTTTGAGTCTATATGCAGACAGTTGATGTGTAGGGACTTGTTTTGATGTAACACGTGCTTCAGCAGTAGCGTTTCTAGGTACAAACTTAACTTGTTTCGATAACGATGAAGCGTTGAAATTTCCTTCTTCTTTACTTTGCATCTCTTCTTGAGATGTTTGCACTGCGACAGAACGTGTAGTAGGCTTAGGAAATGAAGTAAAATCATCAAGCTGTAATGGCAATGAATTTTCTTCTTCTTCTACTTTCCCTTTACTACTATTTTGATCAACATCATTATCCTTATTATCAAAATCATGATCTTGCCTCTCTTTATCTTGAAGTTTGTGCTTAGTAACAGAACTTGCAGCAGGCCTAGACAACAAGGGAGAATTAAAAATCTCTCGCAGAGGTGTACTTTTTAAACATAAATCAGTGTTCGTTGGAATATGGTTGAGCTCTTTGTATTTTGTTCCCGATGAAGCTACATTACACGCGGCTTCATGACGTTGAGCGTTGTATGCGTTCTTGAACTCTCTTCTACAATGTTTACATTGAAAAATTGTCCTATATAATATCTCATGACGTCTCCTGTGATAGCTTCGGGAAAATGCTTTTCCGCACTCTTCGCAAATATACCTAGAAATAGGTTTTTCCATGACGGACTTTTCTCTTCTGCTAACAGATTCTTCTTTAAATCTACTTGACATTTGTTACTCTCTACTTCGATGATGCGAACAGCTTAGCGATTAACAGTAAATTAATACAAAAGCGTATAACCAAGGTAGCAACAGTAAGGTTTAAGCCCATCAAGATGGCAAGAGTGAGGTTAGCGACGTTCTGTCGTTGGATTTTAAATTCCGCGCTATAACATGCATAAGGTGGCGGCCTTGAGGTTTACCGCCGTAAAGATGGCAGCAGTGAGGTTAGCGACGCTCTATTGTCCTTCAATGTGAGGTTAGGGTCCGTCAAGAAGACAGCTGTCAAAAAAAGCACGTGGCTTGGTTTACTAAACTACAGATTCGGACCTTTCCCCTCGGATTAAGCTGCGGAGGTAGCTACAGCAAGAAAGACGTAATTTATGTGGCCATTACCTTATAGATGTTCTGCTGCCGACGAAAGAGGCCTCCCGCCTCCTGCTTAAGCACACACACTCAGATAGACGACGATGAATTGGCCAAGAAACGTCCAAATCCGCAGTTTATATACCCTCAGGGAAGGTTCGCGATCATTCAAGACTATACCAGCCACACCCTCTCAATTTAATTGGTTAATCTCAAACTTACACTCACAATCGAACAAAAAGCCTGTGATAGGTTGAAAATTAATTACAGAAATTGTTCATTGGCCAGATTTAAAACTGGCGGAAAGAAAAAGGAAATATTGCCAAACCCAAAATAAATGAGTATCAATCAGTTACAAAAACCTAGAAATATAAAACTTCTTTAAATTATAACTTCCTACACCTTGCACCAGGGTGCATGATCATAGTTTTTTGGTAGTGTCATCTATGGAAGAAAGTCCAAACTTCTTGATGAATGGCAAACAAAACAAGGAGAAATTCACTCAATTTAGGAAACTTTACAACTAAACAATTTGTTAATTTTTCAGTGGTGACAATTTTTTGATTAAATTTCTAAGTACCTGTTGTAGTACGAAGGCTGCCCGAAAAGTGGTACCCGTTTGCGCAATAAAGACACAGGAGTAAATATTAACAAATATACACATTTTTATTGGAAAGAGCATACTTTACATTACTTCTCAACATAATCTCCAAGCAAATTTTGGCATTTTTTCATAACGTGGGACGAGTTTTTGTATTCCAGCGTCATAGTCCTCCGCCACCAGCGTATTGAGATACGTAGTCACGGCTCGTTTAAGTTCTTCATCGCTGTCAAATCCTTTTCCCACCAGAAAGTCTTTAAGCTTCGTAAAGAGATGAAAATCCGAAGGGGCCAAGCCCGGGATTTACGGGGGATGGTCGAAGCTTTCCCACTTGAATTGCTGCAAAAGTTGTTGTGTTATCGCAGCTGCATGATGCCTGGCATTGTCATGAAGGAGAATGACGCCTGTAGACAATAGACCTTGCCATCGATTTTGTATTGCCCACCGTAATTCCTTTAATGTTTCACAATACGCGTTAGCATTAAGTGTGTCTCCACGGGCCATAAAATCAATAAGCATTGACTGTCGTTTACTCTCAGGTGATGCATAACAAACCCATGTTTCGTCCCAAGTAATGATGCGAGTCAGGAAAGAGTCTCCTTCATCGGAATAACGTCCCAGAAACGTCAGTGCTGCAGCCATACGCTTGGTTTTGTGATCCTCTGTAAGCATGTGAGGGACCCACCTTGCACAGGTTTTTTGAATAATGCAGATGGTCTTTGACAATTTCATGAACAATTGTTCGAGACACATTAGGAAAATGTTCACAGAGTCCATCAATTTTGACGCGCCGATCGTTCCTCAGGCATTCGTCTACTGCGCTCAGCAGTTGGTCTGTAATGACAGATGGTCTCCCTGAACGCTCCTCGTCGTGTGTATTCCACCTCCCCAGGTTGAAGTTGCGACACAAGCGCCGAACAGACGACTCGTCCATCACATTATCTCCATACACCTCCGTTAATTGGCGATGAATATCACAAGGTCGAACGTTTCGTGCATTAGGAAATTTCACAACTGGCGGGGTTCTCAATTTGTTTGAACATTTTAAACTACCACAGACACAACACAGGCAATGCTAGCGTCACGCAACCTCGCACAGAGCAGGCAGACAAGCCACTGACGCGGTCTGACATTGCCCAGCAGCTACCCGAGTCGTCAGCGCTTCATGCGGCGCTAACGGGTACTACTTTCCGGATGGCCCTCGTAGTTTCCACTTTTGTTCGATAGAGGAGTTCATTAAAGCGCTTATTTTTAATCCGCGGCGTTAAGGTGTACCTCCCGGTACAGTATATTAACGTCAGTTATGGCCCCTCACTGGTGTTCGTCATATACTTAGTCTCTGAAAAGCGGGGGAAAAATGGTCTCTGGTTAAGACGCAGCAGGTCGTTGTATGTGTATAAATAAACGCAATGTATTTTTCTTTTTGCTAATTGCTTTACGTCGCACCGACACAGATAGGTTTATGGCGACGATGGGGGAGGGAAGGGCTAGGAGTGGGAAGGAAGCGGCCGTGGCCTTTATTAAGGTACAGCCCCAGCATTTGCCTGGTGTGAAAGTGGTGGTGGTGGTAGTGATTATTGTTTTAAGAGGAAGTACAACTAGGCAACCATCCTCTATATAACACTAATCAGATATAAAAAATGGAAGGGACCGACGCTTCGAAAAATGAAGATATCGGCCAAAGGAAGACAAGGGCCACGAAGGGCGTGAAAATGAAAGACACCCTAGCCCTCGCAAACCTAATAGCGTTGGGGTGGGAAAAGAACAAGAGTTGACCAAGTGAGGTCGGATAGGATAGATGAAAGTGAGGAGCCTGGCACAAGTAAGTGGAAGCAATGCCAGGACTCAGCGAAGGGCCCCGTGGTCGCCAACCCACGTTCCAAAGTTCAGAGCCCCTGGGGCCCCTTTTAGTCGCCTCTTACGACAGGCAGGGGATACCGTGGGTGTTATTCTACCGCCCCCACCCACAGGGGGGCCTGGTGTGAAAAGGAGAAACCACGGAAAACTATCTTCAGGGCTGCCGACAGTGGGGTTCGAACCTTCTATCTCCCGAATACTGGATACTGGCCGCACTTAAGCGACTGCATGGTGGTTATGGTGGTGATTATTGTTTTAAGAGGAAGTACAACTAGGCAACCATCCTCTATATAACACTAATCAGATATAAAAAATGGAAGGGACCGACGCTTCGAAAAATGAAGATATCGGCCAAAGGAAGACAAGGGCCACGAAGGGCGTGAAAATGAAAGACACCCTAGCCCTCGCAAACCTAATAGCGTTGGGGTGGGAAAAGAACAAGAGTTGACCAAGTGAGGTCGGATAGGATAGATGAAAGTGAGGAGCCTGGCACAAGTAAGTGGAAGCAATGTCAGGACTCAGCTGAGGGCCCCGTGGTCGCCAACCCACGCTCCAAAGTTCAGAGCCCCTGGGGCCCCTTTTAGTCGCCTCTTACGACAGGAAGGGGATACCGTGGGTGTTATTCTACCGCCCCAACCCACAGGGGATTTAAGCGACTGCAGCTATCGAGCTCGGTGTAATGTAAATTTTAATCTTATAGCAGTTGAATAGCATTATTTGAAGTAATTCGACATACTGGATACGTGTTGACTATGTTTGTCAGTACAGAAGATATTATAAGTAGAATTTTGTAAGCAATATAAATTTATTAAGGATGAGCTGTGTGTTTAATAGAAAAAAAAGTAGTCTAAATTGTGTAATACTCTATACTAGGAAAATGTCTTCTTCTCGTGTTAATGTAAAATTTAGTGTTTGATAATAATATATTTTAGTGCACCGGTACCAATTGCCACCGAGGTAGACTTCTCATTTCCAAATAAAGTGATTCTGATTTTAGAAGTGAAGCTTCTACGGTGTGTAGAACTATTTAGTTCTTTCCTTCCGGGTTGAACTAAACGATTTTGATTTGAATTTTATGAACTGAGATCTGTGAACCTACTCTCTGAGAAATTTATTTCACCCACTTGATATCCTTTATTGCTGGATTATTATTATTATTATTATTATTATTATTATTATTATTATTATTATTATTATTATTATTATTATTATTATTATTATTATTATTATTATTATTACTGTCCTTGTTTCACATATCACTGCTTTTCTCTTTACCAGGGTTGCTTGTATACTTCATCCGAGGCCAGTTTGGAGGTTGGCCCACACAGGCGTTACCACGACTCTTGGATGGAACGGAAGAACCACACATTACATCCGACGAGAGCTCTTGGGTCATCTCTCTTAAACACATTCTAACGATAGCTGGCAGTCTTCCTGCCGGCTACCTTGCAGACACGATCGGCCGGAAGAAGACTTTGCTGCTCGCCAGTGTGCCTTTTCTTCTCTCCTGGGTGCTAGTGTCAATTGGCAAGTCTGTCGAGTTGCTGTACATTGGACGAGGCTTTGCAGGTCTTGGCTTAGGCTTGTCCAACACAGTGGGTGCTATGTACATGGTAGAGATAGCAGAAGATCGCGTACGAGGAGCACTCGGGACACTCTTCATGCTCATGGTAAAGTTGGGAATCATATTCGAGCAAGGCATTGGACCTTATGTATCTCTGACTTTGCTAGGTCTACTTTCAGCGATATTACCCATTCTGTTTGCTGTTACATTTGTATGGATGCCAGAATCACCCTACTATTACTTAATACGGAACAGAAAGAAGGAAGCAGAAAAGTCTCTTCTGCGACTGAGATGCACGGATAATTTGGAGAATATCAAAGAGGAGTTCCATGGAATGGAGATGTTTGTGGAAGAGAACTTGAAAAGTAATTCAAGTTTCAAAGATCTAATCTTCCACAGAGGGAATCGTAAAGCTCTCTTTATTACAGTTGGTTTGACGATCTTCCAGAGTTTGAGTGGAGCGATTCCCATAACAGCGTACGCCAAATTAATCTTCCAGGAGAGTGAAATGTCCCTCGACCCGGACGTAGGTATAATGATCGTAGCGATTGTCGAGATCTTCATCAGCGTCGTCTGCCCATCTACCGTGGACATCCTGGGACGCCGTCCTATTCTGCTTTTGTCGACGGCATTGTGCGCAGTCTCACTGACACTAAAAGGTCTCTTCTTCTATTTCAAGGCTGGTGGGTTGGACATGTCTGCCTTTGATTGGGTGCCTGTCACAACAATGGCGGTATACTTCTCGACCTACACTATGGGAATAGGGACAATACCTAATGTAATCATGGGGGAGATATTCCCAACTAATGTCAAAGGAATCGCTGTAGCCTTTAACAGTATGCTGGATGGAATGGGCGTAGCAGTGATAACGATAGTATTCCAGGTGAGATTGAATTTTTTCTTTTGTAACTCTTGATGAATAGCTCATTTTCAAAAACAATTAGTGTTGTAAAAATAATATTAAAACATGATGAAAATATATATGGACTAGTATAACTTGGAAACAATTATCTAAACTCATGAGGGGATGGTAAAATTGCCGAGCTGGATAAGTAGGTGTTATTATTATTATTATTATTATTATTATTATTATTATTATTATTATTATTATTATTATTATTATTTGTATTATTATTATCATTATTATTACTATTATTATTATTATTATTATTATTATTATTATTATTATTATTATTATTATTATTATTATCTACGTAGTTATGTACGACAGGTTGTCAGTACGGACTTAGTTCGGTATAAATGGTGGTCGTATCATTTATTATTTGTGTGTTGTATGATCTGTCTTGTGTAACAAAATATGTGAGGTTATGTCACTATACTTCTGCTATATGTGTATTAATACGACTTTTATTTCATGTAAGAACACGTAATTAATAGTACATTATGCAACAGGCGTATAATGACAATAATTAATTACAGTTATAGGCGAGTTCCATACGACTGTTTATGCTCGACGATAATTATAACTCTATTTTTTAAATATTCATAAATTTCTGTCAAGATGTCGCTTGATAGTTGAGTTTACTGAACAGAGCGCAGAGCGCATGCGCTGGGTTGTTGATTTTCCGTAAGTGGATCAGTGACCATGACAATGGCATATGTTTTCAAAGCTTTGATAGAAGGTTATCATAACCTAGCTTTATTTATATACAAATTGTTTATTGTACAGTTGGTGAAGTGAACTTGCGGGAATGCAACGTGTGGTTGTGGAATATTGGAAGTAGAAGGGGCATTGATGTAAATATGTGTGTCCGACATTTTTGATTTGATAAACTTTGCGAAGCTAGTGCGTTGAACGCAGGTGCGATGCTGTCCTTACCTAATTGGTCAAACAGTTGTATTGTAATGAAAATCTGAACTCTGCTTGGTGGATAACTTGTATTATAATGAAAATCTGAATTCTGATTGGTGGAGACACTTGAACTGCAATGAGCCTCATTAAGATTCACTTTTCTGGCATATGATATTTATATTTCGGCATTATCGACCATAACAGTATATAATAATAATAATAATAATAATAATAATAATAATAATAATAATAATAATAATAATAATAATAATAATAATAATAATAATAATAATAATCGTATGGCCTCAGCTACCGTGTGCAGACATTTCAATTTAACGCCATCTGGCTGTCTGCTCGTCAATTTCGACGTTCCGTTTTACTCTAGGCCCACTAGATGGCAGGCCGAGTAAACCGAAACTCTCTAGGGCGTCTGTGGCTGAGATTTAATTAATTTTGTCGGGTAAACACCAAATGTGCCACCAGAGATCTTTTACATGCCGACATCGTACGACATGGAGTGTCGAATGGACTTTTTTCCGCCCTTCAAAAATTCGACTACCTCTGCCGGGGTTGAACCCGCTATCTTGGGATCCGGAGGCCGACACTCTACCACTGATCCACAGAGGCAGCTATAACAGTATATAATTTATTATTACCTGTGAATATGAAGTATAAATCCGATGTAATGTTGTGGAACACAGGGTAAGTTTCCAGATCAACGCACCTTTGTCACTCGAGTTTTACAGAATGTTCTATTCATTTGTACACAGGTTACTGGAGACTCGAGAAGATTCGAGAAAACATGTTGTGTCATGCTTTTTTGTAAGCTTGGCCAGGCAAGGTATATAAAAGGACGGTCTTGGGTAGTTGAGTAGAGTTGTTAGTGAGAGACGTTGGTCGAGTGAAGTAGGCCTACGTGAACTCATGTTGTGGTTATATTGTGTTGGTAGTGTTCTGTAGTTGGTTGACATGTATATGTGGCAGTCTTCTTCTTATTCTTCTTCGATTCAGTTCAAGAGTGTGGTTCATTAATGTGTGTGTGTATATAATTTGTAAATAAAGCAGTGTACACATTTGAAGGCATCTCGTGTGTGCGTATTTGTGATTACGATAGACGCTCTGTCGAAGACATTCCATGATGCATGATCGTTCACAAAAGTGTGGGTCGGATCATTTCTTCCCGGTAATACACTAGAATTAAAGTTTTAAGCCCGCAAAATTGATACAGGCAGCTCCTCTGAAGTGTAGACGTCTTTTTGCAGCTGCTCAACTCAAGTACAGATTGCTACCGGTAGAAAATAGTTCCTCCGCTTCATCCGTCATTGGAGCAAGGAGTTCTTCTCCACCTTCAGAATTGTTCACTATCTTCTCTTGTAACCATTAGATCGGGCCAGAGGGAACAAACATTTATTTATGAAGTATTACTTCTCTCCTCCCTCCTTCCTCATCTCTTGCACGACGAGGTTCCGGGCTTGTGACCGGCATAGAGGAGGTTGTTCTGAGAGAGATCGGTATCCCAGAAGTAAAATTGAAGGCAGGGCCAAATGTAGATACATGATAAAGAAGTACCAAGGCTTCAAGATGAAAACAAAACCCAAAAGACGGAGAAGACCGTTACCCGAAGAGTACAAGGAGACGCTCACTGATGGGCTCATAAAATACGGGAAGGCGGGGGGGGGGGGGGGGGGGGCAGGGAATCCAACCCATGTCCTTTCAGGGGAACCTCGGCTACGCAGCCACTGAATTGAAAACATGCAGCGTGTGTCAGAATAAATGTTGTGGAGGAAGGCAAACTGGTCATTTTTAACCTGGGACGCATGTCGGAAATTCATGGTTTGGACGTTGTGGGGTGTCAACATTTGACAATGCTTTGAATATGACGACTGGTGTGTGTTGTACATCTTGTCAAGGAACCTCCTCCAACTTAACAACAGCATCACGTCGTGCATTAAATTAGAAAAATTGTTCGAAATGTCGACTTTCTGCTGAAATACAGTCTTTATCGGTGGTGCAGAGATTGATGGATATGGTCAAAGACGTTCGATTGTGTGCACAATGTCTCAGTCACTATGCGGATTGTTGCGATAAGGTGCTCCTTCGATGACACATGAGTCTCGTATACCCTTGGTAGTACCACAAAGAATAAATTATTGACTAAAGGTGGATGTAGTGTGCGGTATTTTCAAATTAAGAAAAATATGTTACTATATAAATGACAGCAGCAACCAGCGATGAAAATATAATTTTATATCTTTTCTGTATAGGATAATATTGTGCAGAAATGGCTAAGAAATTTTCCCAGAATAAAGGATACACTTCACACCGTTTCCGTTGTTGATATTTCTTGATTTATTCATGAATTCAAGAATCCTCCACATCTTTACTGAATTATATAATCGAGGCGAGGCATAATTGCTCATCCTCAAAACTGGGCACAAATATTGTGAAAATACGTTTTGAATCTTATTAAAAAAAGTAGCAAAATTGAAGGTTATTTCTAAGATATAAAAGAATAATTAAAAATGATGTTAGTTTTCCTGTGACTGCTGTTACGGAAGAGCGAAGTTTCCCAACAATGAAACATATCTAAACCTATCTGATAGCGACTATGACCGGAGAACGCCTTGGTAACCTAGCGGTGAGTGTTAGTTGAGAGAGAGAGAAAGTGGTGGGAGAAATTGGGGTAAATAATCTATATATATAAAATAAGAGTTTTGTCTGTACATTGCTCAGAATTTGAAAATAATGGTATTTCTGTATCGGTCATGTCCATAGTAACAGGAAAATGCACTTTTTACTTTTCCGTAATTTCTGTCTGTCTGTCTGTCTGTATGTATGTATGTACACGCATCACGAGAAAACGGTTGAAGAGAATTTAATGAAAATCGGTATGTGAAGTCGGGGGATGAGCCTCTACAATCTAGGCTATAAATCATTTTGCTCACGCTGAGTGAAATGGTAGTTTAGGGGAAGGCCTAAAATTGAATTCTCAACTATTTATGTTATTAGTGGTCGTATTTTAAAGAAAATGGGTATGCAAAGTTGGGGAATAAGTTGCTACAATCTAGGCTATCAATAACTGTATTCACGCTAAGAAAAATGGTAGTTTAGGGGAAGGCCTAAAATTTAATTCTCAAATATTGTTGTTATTAGTAGACCTATCTTGGTGAAAATCGGTATGCAAAGTCGGGAAATAAGTTGCTATAGTCTAGGCTGTAAATTATTTTGTTCACACTGAGTGAAATGGTAGTTTAGGGGAAGGCCTAAAATGTAATTCTCAAATATTTCTTAATAGAGGTGTAATCGATGAATACTACATAATTAAGGTTATATAATATTAAATTTCCTATTATTCATGTCTTATACATTGTTACCGTACTGGCTGTGATCACAAAGATATTCATGAATTTGGATTTTTGTTATTAAGTCCATATCAGCGCCGAGTAACGAGAAAATGGGTAAACAGTACTTAATGAAAATCGGTATGTAAAGTCGGAGAATAAGAAACTACAGTTTATGGTATAAAATATTGTACAAATCACAGAGTCGAAAGAAAACTAAATGTGAAGGCCTACAATATAGAAAGTTCATAACATTGATCAACAATAACATTACATTGACCATTGTTTGTCGTGATGTGCTTTGTGTCTTCTGTTGCCGTCATCTCCGGTAGATAGGATTACTGCTTCGTACAGAATATTTTTTATTTGATTTACGTAGCACCGACATAGATAAGTTTTACGGCGACGATGGGATAGGAAAGGGCTAGGAGTGCCTTAGGCCTTAATTAAGGTACAGGCCCAGCACTTGACTGGGGTGAAAGTGGGAAACCATGGAATACCATCTTCAGCGCTGCCGACAATGGGGTTCGAATCCACTATCTTTCGGATGCAAGTTCACAGTTGCGCACCGCTAACCACACGGTCAACTCGCCCAGTCGTATAGAGTGTAACAGCCTGTCTGAATATTGATGGGAAGTAGCTAGGGAGTTAGATAACTTTCTTCTTTAGCATGCCATTCCCCTGGTTTATAAATTTTCTGATACTACTGGTACGTAACACACTGGATCATCATAGCATTCGGGCTATTCAATCCCTACTCTGAGGCACTGATTGGAATGAACAGTGTGCATATTTAGCGGAATAATGGCAGATGAGTGTTCATGGCAATCTGCGGCCTGGTCATCCCAGCTCTGGAACTTTGGACTATTAGACTGGCACCGCAATCTAACCGCAGCACTGTTCGTTAAAAGTGATAAAACGTGCGGCTTTCCATTTGATCGAGTATTTTATATGATATTGCTTTTAATCGCTAAATTCATACTTACGTTTTTTAATGACCTGTGTTGATTTCAGGTTAGGAAAACCACAAAGTCAGTCTTTCTGAGAATCCCGTAGCGAAGCACGGGTACATCAGCTAGTCATTTATAGAATGGGGAATTAAGGACTGGAATAATTTATTGAAGGAACTGTTCGATTATTTCCAACTTCTTTGGAAGAATTTAAGAAAAGTCTAGATAAACAACTGACAGGGAATCTGACACCTGGACGACAGCCTTAAATGCAGATCAATGATGATTAATTAATTAATTGATTAATTAATTGATTAATTGATTGATCGATTAATTGATTGATTGGGAGAAAACCAAATGCCATCATTGACGAGTTCGCCTCACAGAATGCAATCCAACCTTTAAACACGATAAAGTATGAGCATGAGAGTAATAAATATATTTCATAATAATAATTTTACACGTTTATAATACGGTGTAGTCATATTATTTTTTCATAATTTTCAAAAAAATTAGGCAATGCATTGTTTAGCACACATTTGTGCTTGGTTTTCGTAACTAATAAATCATGACATGCTGGAAATACATCCATCTCATGGTGCAAGTGTAATGGTGAGGCGGTGCGCAGGTACCGTCCCCTCTCTCTCATCCTGATGACGTCACGCTGGGAGCTCCATGCTTGCCTTGGAACACAGCGCGGAGCATTTGAGGCAGCTCTTGTCATAATATAAATTGACGTCATTAATAAAAACATTAAAACATCTGCCAGATTAAATTCATCTAACAAATCAATGTGTTGTTAGGACATTTCAAAACAACTCAACTTTTCATCAATATCCATCACTATACTTCTATTCACAGAAAAAACTAAAGCCGAGGGCTTGTCCAAAATATCGGCCCTCATAGACGTTTTCAACTCATCAACATTATTTATCAAACTGATTTGCTTGCCTAAATCAGTACCAAATGCATGTTTTTCAGAATGAATTCCAAATTTGCTTCTTGCATTAAATAAGTCAAACCAATAATTTATTAATTTTATACATCTAGCAGCAGCCTTCTAACGAACTTTTCCTTCTTAGAATTTGAGTGGCTTTTGGTAGATTTCCAGTCGGAGTGGCATTTAGTTTTCAGTTTCTATTTTTTCTTGAGTATAGTAACAATTGCTGTCGTTGTCGAATTTCATAAGTGTCTCCAGTAAGATGAAGAGAGCATACACGAGCTGGACATAATAATAGTATTAATAATAGTAGTTGTAATAATAATAATAATAATAATAATAATAATAATAATAATAATAATAATAATAATAATAATAATAATAATAATAATTGTACCGGAGGTACACCTTCTCCGTGCATTTGAATTGTGCGCCTACTAGAAGGCCATCTATGATGTAAACTCTGAACTGTGTATCTAAAGAAGTTTGGATATTTAATTTTCAGATGTCTCTACTATTGACTTACGTGCCCCCTCTGGCGGGAGGCCGGATTATTAATATTTTTAAATGGGAATTTAAGTGTCTACTTTGCTAAACATTATGCGTTTGTAAATTGTACTTTTATGTGCTGTAGTTGTCAGCAATACATGGCTTACTTCTTCCCAAAGTTGTCAACCAATCAGAAATTGTTGTAAATAGTTTATAGCCAATCATATTTGGGTGTGTGCACAGGCATAATAGCTAGAGAGTTCTGGAACTTTCCCCTCTGCTATATAAGCCGGGCATTTTGGGTCATTTTGTCTTCTTCATTGCTCCAGTCTAGAGTGCATACGGTGCTAGTAGAGGTAGGGTAAGTCATGCCCGTCGTCGAAAGGCCCACCAGCTCTAGGTAATGGCAGACATCTCTTAAATATGTGGTAGCTCCAGAAAGTTAACTTGAGTGGAAGGTTTCAAAATGTAAATTTCTAAAGTTTAATATCACCTTTTAAATGTAAATTTCCAGGCAAGTCTAAGGACTCTGTTCAAATCCCTGGTGGGAAATATGGGACTTAAGGGAATAAAGAGTGTTCTCCCTCTTTTAATTCCCATTCAACTTGGTGTGGGGGTGACTATGGTTTTCTAAAACTCTAAATTCTTCTAAACATTTTTGAAACTTAATATTTTCACCTTCTGTAGTACAGGCCTAGTCTCTGTGACTTCGAGCGATAAGCCCTACCGGCGACAACACATCTTCTTAGGCCCGGTTTCACAGTATACGCTTAAGCCTTGGATCGGGCTTAAGCGGGAGCTTAAACTTTGGACGAGTTTCACAGCGGGGAGTGCAAGTGGTAAGCCGAGATTATCTGTGACTGGCTTAAGCTGTATGAAACTGAGGTTTAAGCTAAGGATTCAGATCAGATGGTAGAGCGCTGGCCCTCTTATAGCCCAACTTGGCAGGTTCGATCCTGTCTCAGTCTTGTGGTGAAGGTGCTCAAATTCATAGTTAGTGGGACGTAAAACCAATAACATTAATAAATAACTTATATTTCTGAATATATTTCGAGGCTCAAGAGACAAAAATGTCGGTCGGTCACTTGCTTTCTTGGCTTACGCTGCGTGAACCATCAACGATAAGCCCCAAGTGTAAGTGTACGAATTGTAGAGCATAGAAACCTCTACAAAAAAGTCCGCGATGGTATATACCTATTTCCAACCGTTTGCCCTCTAGAAACGATGTATAACCTACAAGTCAATCAATCATAGGCTACGGATGTAAACAAAGATGATAATTGAATCACTGCGCATGCGCAAGCATTACCAACTTCGGAGATGTTCAGCTTAGTAAAGCTGCACATGGTCCCCCTACTGTGAAACTCGTAGTGTTTAAGCCAAAGCGTAAGCCTTGCTTAAGCGGCGTGCGTGGCTTACTAAAGCTTCGGCTTAAACTCAAACTGTGAAACCGGGCCTAAATAACTTATATTTTTGAGTATACTGTATTTCGAGGCTCGTGAAATAATACAGTTTCCGTGTTCCGATATACAGTATAGAGAGACAAAAATGTCGGTCGGTCACTTGCTTTCTTGGCTTACGCTGCGTGAACCATCAACGATAGACCCCAAGTGTAAGTGTACGAATTGTAGAGCATAGAAACCTCTACAAAAAAGTCCGCGATGGTATATACCTATTTCCAACCGTTTGCCCTCTAGAAGCGATTTTATGCTATACTCAGCGGTAAAATAATATAACTCCTTAACATTAAATAAATATTTCGATATCCTCGAATTCCTCATTGAAATAAATTGTTTGACCTCCTCCAGTATTTTATAAGGATTACAATAACCTTGTCAGGAAATTATTTGCATGAATGGTTCAGAAGTTATGACCATTTTAGACTGTAGTGGTAATACGTGTCAGCAGGACGGGCGAGTGACCATTTTTAAACTTTATTTTTGTTACTATTATTGGAGTCACATTTTCCGTTCATTTTTCTCAATTATCTTGGCTGATAAACGATGTATAACCTACACGTCAATCAATCATAGGCTACGGATGTAAACAAAGATGAGAATTGAATCATTGCGCATGCGCAAGCATTGCCAACTTCGGAGATGTTCAGCTTAGTAAAGCTGCGCATGGTCCCCCTACTGTGAAACTCGTAGTGTTTAAGCCAAAGAGTAAGCCTTGCTTAAGCGGCGTGCGTGCTTACTAAAGCTTCGGCTTAAACTCAAACTGTAAAACCGGGACAGGCGGCTTCTAGCTGCACGAGATTGAGCAATAACAGGTCTGTGATGCCCGAAGATGTTCTGGGCCGCACGCGCGCTAGACCGAAAGGACCGGGCAACCCGTTGAAACTCCTTCGTGCTAGGGATTGGGGCTTGCAATTGTTCCCCATGAACGAGGAATTCCCAGTAAGCGCGAGTCATAAGCTGGCGTTGATTACGTCCTTGCCCTTTGTACACACCGCCCGTCGCTACTACCGATTGAATGATTTAGTGAGGTCTTCGGACCGGTGCGCGGGATCTGCTTCGCGCGGTTTAGGTGTTTTTCAAAGTGTATGTCAAAGGAAGTGCAAGTGTTTCGCCTCCTAGCATTTTGTTTATCAACGATTTTCTTAAACCTTCCTCCTCTAATTCAAGTTGTTCTTCATTTGGTCGGTTGTCCCGAACATATAGCCAGTCTATGTATTCTTCCCATCTTTTCGTTATTTCTTGGGGCTCATATATCATTGTGCCATCTGCAGCCTCTATTTCCTTATTGCCGTCGTTCCTTCTCTTTTCTATGAATACTATATTTGTTGCTTCTTTGTAGATCAAGTCATATTTCCCTTTTTTCTCCAGTTGCTCTATCTCATCACACTTTTCTGTCAACCATTTCTTCTTTGCTCTTTCTGTTTCTCGTCTTAATTCATTATTTAACTTCCTGTAGTTACGCTTTCCTTCTTCTGTATTTACTGTTTTCTATTTCCTACGTTCCTCCATTTTACTTATCATTTCTGAAGTTATCCATTCCTTCTTTGTCCTTTTCCTCTCCTTGACTCCAAGCGTTTCCTTAGCTGCTTCTTTTATCTCATTTTTAAAAGTTTCCCGTCTCCTTTCTACATTTTCTGTTTCATTTCTCCTAACGTGTTATTGTTACAAGACTCATCCTCCAATTCTCTACACTTGACTTTGTCTTTCAGTTTCTCAATATTAATTTCTTCTCTCTTATTTCCTTTCCATACTATTTTCAATTTAATTAGTACCTCTGCTACTACTAATATATGGTCAGAATAAATGCCTGCTCCTGGGTAACATTTAGCATTCTTTAGGCAGTTTCTGTACCGTTGTTGTATCATTATATAATCAATTTGATATTTCTTGTCATCTAATCGAGATATCTAAGTATACCATCTCCAACAAGGTTGCGAGTGGCTTCCTGAGTTTGAAGAGAGAATCAGAGATGGTGGCTACCTCGGTAGTTTGTTGTAAGGTCGAAGCCGAAAACTTTGAGATTATTTAAGGCAAAAATGTGTATGCTTATGCTATCAACACTTTGAGTAATTAGTTATTCAGTGATATTAGGTTCGGAAAGATTTAACACATTATTAACACTTCACGTGCACTTCTCTGTTTCAGGAATCAGTTAACGCATTTGGCTTGTACGTCGTATTCTGGGGACTCGCTGTGCTGGCTGCCTTGAGCACTGTGTTCGTAGCGAGCGTGGTGCCCGAGACAAAAGGGAAGACTCTGCGCCAAATTCATCACGAACTTTCTCCCTCTACAAAAAGAGAGGAAAACCTCTCAATATCATGAACCAGCCATGAACTTCATGGCTTAAACCCTTCTGAAAGGGGATGGCAGAACATATCGACGGTATCCCCTGCGACTTAAAGGGGGACTAGTGACTGCCCGTTTAAGAGCGACACCTATCACGTCCTTCGCGGCCCTTCCTTTTGTTTTGCCCTTAACTTCGTTTTTTGAAGTGTTGGATCTCTTCCATTTTCCCCTCTGATTTTTGTTAGTAGAGGATGATTGCCCAGTTGTACTTCCTCTTAAAACACCAATCACCACCACCACCCTCTTGGCTTAGCACTTCAAAATTTTAATCCTCAGAAATGCTTTCTTAAGGCAAATTATACATCGCAATGCGTAGACTCCTTTCTGGACACGCGACGAGACTTGATGGTTTTTTTTTTTTTTACGAATTTGCTTTACGTCGCACCGACACAGATAGACGTTATGGAGACGATGGGATAGGAAAGGGCTAGAAGTGGGAAAGAAGCAACTGTGGCCTTAATTGATATACAGCCTCAGCATTTTCCTGGTGTGAAATTGGAAAAACGTAGAAAACCATCTTCAGAGCTGTGACAGTGGGGTTGGAAGCCACTATCTCCCGAATGCTAGATAGCCTTTTACACCTTAATCGGTCTATTTTCTTGAGTCTTTCTTATTCTCGGCACCTTATGCACATGGGATTCCGTGTAATGTACTTTGAATCCTGCCGTAAATACTTCTAACACAGAAGATAATAATGGGAATTTACTGTCGCTCCTATGCTCTTTAATTCTATAGGATTATGGGTGCATTATAATCAGGCATCTGCTACGTTGGGCAAGCGTTGATCTCCAGACCTGCATTTCCAGCTCTCGTGTGCGCTGCTCCAACACCATGCGATGTTCCTCTGAAATTTCCGCTTCCTCCTGATATTTATCTAGGCATTCTCGTATACCTACCACATCACTTCTATGGCTATCTTCCAAGTCCTGAATGTCCTTGATCTGTTCCATTCTCAGATCCCTCACCATGCCTGCTTGGCTTACCACCTCTTCAACTTTCTCGGTACCTTCCCAACACAACGGCCCAGGACTGCTTTCCTCTCCTCCAGAAGCAGTGGCGGCGATTAGGCGGGGCGAAGAAACATTAAATTTTTTATTCCATTTTAGCCAACTGAATCTAGAAATTATACGAATTATTTAAAAAGGCAATTTCTACAAGCCCTGTTGTTTTACCAACTAATAATTCAGTTGCTACAGCACATTAACAATCTCCAAAGAGTCTGTCAGTTTCCTTATCTTAGTTCAATAATCGAGGACAAAAGTAGCTGCGAAAAAGAAATCAAACGTCGCATCATTCTACGACGTACAGCTATGGCAAAATTAAAGAATATCTGGCAAGATAGAGTAATATCTATGAATACGAAGGAAATATTAGTCCATTCGCTTGTGTTCTCGATCTTCCTGTATGGATGTGAAACTTGGACCATAAAAGCTAAAGACGGGAACCGAATCAACGCCTTTGAAATGTGGTGTTGGAGAAGGATGTTGCGAATACCGTGGACAGCCAGGCGAACAAATGATTATGCCATCCGGGAAATTGGAATACAAGAAAGTTTATGCCAAGTTGTCTACCAGAGAATCCTGCAATTCTTTGGTCACATTATGAGAAGAGAGGGTGACAACCTGGAAAAATTAAAAGGAAAAGTTTCTGGTACAAGGACACGAGGACGGGTCGCAAAAAGATGGGTTGATCAAGTAAGAGAGATCATGGACTTACCATGGAGAATTACTGTCCGGAAAACGCAAGTTCGTACAGAATACTATCAGCTTATACTCACGATACTCTGTCATGAGTGGAACGACTGGAGAGAGAGAGAGAGAATTCCTTTTAATTATTAACAACATTATTAGCGGAAATACGCATAAAATGTCGTTCGTCGCGGTTAACAGATTTGTATGGCGCTACAGCAAATAGTGGAGAATTTTCATGTGCTGTAAGGAAGGATGCCGCCTCTGTGGTGTAGTGGTTAGTGTGATTAGCTGCCACTAACGGAGGCCCGGGTTCGGTTCCCGGCTCTGCCACGAAATTTGAAAAAGTTGTACGAGAGCTGGAATGTGGTCCACTCAGCCTAGGGAGGTCAACTGAGTAGAGGTGGGTTCGATTCCCACCTCAGCCATCCTGGAAGTGGTTTTCCGTAGTTTCCCACTTCTCCTCCAGGCAAATGCCGTGATGGTACTGCACCCGCTCACCTCCTGAGTCCCAGACTAGCCTTAATCTCAGGGGTGATCAGTTCGTAAAAGATGTTAACATTTTTTAATCAATAACAAAAAAATATATATAGACGCACCAAATGAACACAGGGATGAACGGGGCATGCAAATGAAGGTAAAGGGGGACGGCTCATTCATAGATATAAATTATAGACTCCACAATAGGACTGGGAAGTGACAACTTAAATTCCATGGGCATACTGGACTAACTACAATGAAAAGATATGAAAACTGTTTCCTATTGAAATTGCAATAAGGAGCAATTTATTTACGTAAACCACTCTCAGCATGTGATTACAATTACTACACTTAGAAATTTCCATCCTGAACAAGAATACATAGGTACATTTGAATTCACCTCACTACTCTGGTAGTGTGAAATATTTGGTGAATTCGCCCCATGGGTTACTGGGGATAGAATCCACATCCGTATGAGTGGACGTTTCACCGCTGGAGATCTTCTTCCGGAGACGAGGGCATGCGATTAAGTATTTACTGTCATCTCCACGTTCCGTTGGACATGAGTCACTTCCGGTATGTACATTCTAGTGGGCCGGATCCCCATCGTGGAAATGTTATCGTATATAAAACGGGAATTTATTGTACGGACAAACTCTATCCTATACTTCCAGATTCACAACCATGCCAGGTGTAGCTCGTTAACTCAAAGCTTATCTCAGTATTTACTTTCCTCAATACGACAAGACGTACGGAAAGGTTCATTACTATGCTCGCACAATGAAGACATGTGCCGGCCGTCGCTTATTCCGCACCTACCACCAACAATCTCCCACGTGGAAAACCAACATCTGGTTCCGACCAATTCGACACATGACGACATCCCTATCATATCTTCCTATGATTATTAAACAATTATCATTATCATTCTTTATCTGATCATTAGCATATTCTGTGATTACCGTCAATTATTTTATTATTATCATTAATTTCAATTATCATCCTATATTTGATTATTATCATTTATCATCCGGGATGATTTTATGCTATCCTTTGCCGATGTTTCAAACGAAGGGTCGTTTTTCCTCGTAATTAATCCGCTCAAATTAATGATCAGTTTCATAATAAAATATTATTATTATTATTATTATTATTATTATTATTATTAATTTATCATATTCGTAACACTCAATCGTCGTCCATTACTTATCTTAATTTCATCATAATTCTTATTCTCAAAATATTATTGCAAGTTCTTCTTCTTCTTCTTCTTCAACCTTTTATTATTATTATTATTATTTTTTTTATTAGTGGAGATTATCATTATCGCATCACTTATTCATCATGGATTTAATATTTTACATTGATCTCACCATAATTATTCTCAAATTAATTTAATAAATTCTTCCTATTATTCCTCTTCATTTTATTATTATATATAATTCGCTGGGGCCATCAAGGACCACGTTAAGTCTTGTTGCATTTGACACTGAACTTGGCCTTTATTAGAGCCCAAATTTCCCTCATTCTTTGCGAGTGGGCCTGCTTACGCTCCTCTGTCCAAGGGGCACCGTGTCTTCTCTTCGGCTGCTCGTCTCAGTTTAGCCCGTTCGTCAATATTTTCTTGCGGAAGAGATCTCTGTTAAGGGCGTCTTCAGCTGAGATATGTAGCATTTGCAGGTCTTCTTTGGTATTTCTAAACCAGGGAATTGTGGTTTTGGGGTTTGAATCAAAAAAGTGAAAGATTTCTTTAGTTAACTTTCTTCCGTCCATTCTTTTCAGGACCGTAAAATCGTGCCCGTATTTTTCTGATTGTGTCGGTAATTTCCTCTATTTTGCTGTAGACTTCCTTGTTGGATCTCTTTTGATGGATTCCATTTCTGTACTTTGATCCCAAGATTCCTCCCACAATTTTGCGTTCTCTTTTCTCCAGTTCTTCAAGGAGTCCATTGTTGGCATTTAGAGACAGGGTTTCGGCTGCATATAGAACTACTGGCTTCAGAACTGTTTCATAGTGACGTATCTTGGTGTTTTGGGAAAGGCATTTTTTGTTGTAGATTGTGCGGGATGTTTGGTAAGCTATTTCCAGTTTGCGTACTCGCTCCTGAAGTGCTTCTTTGTCCAGTCCATTTTTCATGATGATCTCACCCAGGTATTTGAATTTGTCTACTCGGGTGATGTCCCCGTATTTTGTATGGAGTTTTGGTGGAGCCTCTTTGATGTTAGCCATTACTTCTGTTTTCTCAAACGATATCTGCAAACCAGTTTGTTCGGCAATTTCCTTTAAAATTTCAACTTGAGCTCTAGCGGTTTCTATGTCGTTTGAGAGAACAGCAATATCATCGGCAAATGCTAAGCAGTCTGTTGCGATCCCCTTGGATTTGGTTCCTATTCCCAATGGACTGTAGTTGGTTTCCTGTAATCTCACCCGCCAGGTTCTGATGATCTTTTCAAGAACACAGTTGAAGAGTATCGGGGATAGCCCATCACCTTGTCGAACTCCTGTTTTGATGTCAAAGGAATGCGAGAGACATCCGTGGAACTTCACCTTGGATTTTGTATCGGTCAGGGTGGCTCTAATTAATGCCAGCAGTTTCAAATCAACTCCAAATTCATTTAGGATGTTTAGCAGGACTTCCCGGTCAATGGAGTCGTACGCTTTCTTAAAGTCCACAAAGACAGACACATACTGCTTGGAACTTAGTGTACAATATCTGATGATCGTTTTGAGATTTTGGATCTGTTCAGCAGCTGAGCGACATTTTCTGAACCCTCCTTGGTATTCACCTATTTGATGTTCGACCTGTGCTTCCAAACGCTCCAGGATGGCAAGTGATAGAATTTTGTAAGTCACGGGTAGCAAAGATATTCCTCTGTAGTTGTTGATGTTCTTCATGCTGCCTTTTTTGTGTAATGGATGGATCAAAGCTATTTTCTAATCTTCGGGTAGGGTCTCCTTGTTCCAAATTTCTTCTATTTGCTTTTGCAAGATATCAAGTGATTCCTCTGGGGCATATTTCCATAGTTCTGCTACTACTGAGTCTTCCCCCGGCGCTTTGTTATTTTTCAGACGGGCAATGTGGCGCTTGATTTCATCTCTGTCGGGTGGTCTGGAATCTGGGTACCTGAGTAAGGGTTCCTTGGTCTCAATGGCGCTTTGAGGTTTAGAGCAATTAAGTAAATTCTCGAAGTAATCTGCCAGAATGCTGCAATTTTCTTCATTCGATGTCGCCAGTGTGCCGTCCTTTCGCTCAAAGCATAGAGATGGTGGTTTATAGCCAGTGAGTTTGCGTTTGAAGGCTCTGTAGTACTCTCTGCTTTCATTCTTCCTAAAGTTTTGTTCTATCTTTTCAATGAGAGATTTTTCGTATTTACGTTTCTCAGTTCTGAACACCCTAGCTGCTTGGGCACGTTGGGTTTTGTAGGTTTCCCAATCAGTTTCTGATTTCGTAGAGTAGTACTGTTTCCACGCATTGAGTCTTTCTTGGAGGACTGATTCGCAGGTACCATTCCACCAGGCATGCTTTTTTGCCTCTCTTGATTTCTGCAACGTCTTTGGCGGCCTCAACAAGGAGACTTTTGGCGTTGTTAAAGTCTGTGTCATTTGGTCTAGCCTTCTCCTGGAACTCCTCGACCCTTTGCCGAAGTTTATCATTGTCGAAGCGTGTGATCTGTTTGGTTGTCTTCCTTGTGTTTGCGGGAATTGGTTTGAATTTGATAAGAGACATATAATGATCTGAGGCCATATTGATGCCTTTCTTTACCTTGATATTGATAATCTCAGGGCTGTTTCTCCTGGAGATTGCAACATGATCAATTTGGAACTCTCCGAGAGCTTGGACGGGAGAACGCCAAGTCATTTGCTTTCTGGGTAGATGGCGAAAGTGGGTAGACATGACCTGCAGGTTGTGATTTTCGCAAATGGACACCAGTCTTTTGCCGTTGGGATTGGTTCTTTTGTGAGCAGGGTAATTTCCTATAACTCTCTTGTACTTCTGTTCACGACCTAGTTGTGCATTGAAGTCACCCAAAAGAAGCTTGACATGCTGTTTGGGGATTTTGTTTAATTTTTCATCCAGTAGGTCCCAGAAATTATCAACTTCGTCTGGATCAGACCTGTTCTTATCGTTTGTAGGAGCATGTGCGTTAACTAGGGCGTAGGTTTTGTTCGCGCATTTAATTGTGAGTATAGACAATCTGTCATTCACAGGTTCGAAATTTGCAACCGATTTAAGGATCTTGGTTCTAACAGCAAACGCGGTTCCAAGCATCACAGCTCCATTGAGGATTCCTCTTTGCGCTTTGCTCTTGAAAAATCGGTAGCCTTCGGATTCAAAAATCTCTTCATCTGGGTACCTTGTTTCCTGTAGGGCCATTATGGATATCTGATTTTCGTGAAGAGCTTTGGTGAGGGTTTTCAGCTTGCCAGTTTGTGTAAGTGAATTTATGTTGAAAGTTGCTAGAAAGGTTTTAGATTTTGGCCTGAGTTTTTGACTCTTCGGGGTACACCGAGACGCTCCGACTCGTCTCTTGCATGATGTAGAGTCTCCCCCAGAATCCGAACGATACTCGTGAGCCGTGGCGTTCACGACGAGGGATTTATCCGAAGATTTACCCCCTGGGGTATGTTTCTTGAAATGTTGTGCCATCATGCTTTTTGACTTGACTTTGCTTTGGACGGGTACCCATCCTTTTACAACTAGGGTTGTTAGCTCTAGAGGTTGCCTCAAGATGTTTTCTGGCTTCTGGTCATTTACCAGTCTTCGCCGTAACCCTGGCAAGGGACCAGTTTTTTTCACGGTGGTATTTTATTTCCCTACTACCCTCTGACTCTGCTGGCGGCAGAGCCAGCGAGCTTCCCCAATTCCAATGGGACGCGCCCTATGGAGGTAACCGGTAAATCCCCACACGGGTATTATTATTATTATTATTATTATTATTATTATTATTATGTTAACTTAATTTCACGTGTTACACTACCGTTAGCGATATTTATGGTTAATGCATAAGCTTTTACAATTTCGGTCTACTTTGGCACTCAGCAATTGATTTAACACAAGATTGACTTGGATTATTATTATTATTAAAATGGAAGGTTTTATATTTTTACCTCAACTCTCTAGAATTTAGTCACATATGTTGAGTCCCAATATGAACCACCAAGATCCGATTTACATCGATCGGGACACCACGGTACTCGGAACCGCAACCTTCATTTCCGTACTGACGTTAATTTTATGGGGACACCATGTCCTCCCAAGACAAATCTCAAATCCCATGGCACATCGCGGCCGGGCAACTACATCCAATGCCTGCGATTGCTAACTTATTCCTTCCTTTTCATTTGAAGTCCCTTTTTTCCCACTGGAACTCTTCAAACATGCAATTTAAGAATTTATCTTCGGTGCGTGGATTCTGCCACTCATAACACCGGAATCGACATTATCTCGTCTGAAGCATCGAGATTTATCTATTTCATCATCAAAAACAGTACGGCTCAATTCTCACCTCATGCCGGATTTTCGTCCCGCATGGCTTACCATCTTAAAAATGGGCTCAAATCACTCTGGGCTTTCAACATAATGTGACCGTCCTATACACGTGCCTCTATCTCTTCTAAACAAATTTTTAGGGTAATTATAGAGTCCAAAAATGTGAAATCAACAATTTACGTAAAAATCAAATTTACTGCACGAATTAAAGTCTTTTACGCCACATGTTATCTCTATATTGATTATGACTTTCATCCGCGAACTTTCACAGCATTATTATTATTATATTTTAACTAGCGAACGTATAAAGCATTATTATTATTTCCTTCATTTTAACTTGCACACTCACAAAGCAGTATTATTATTATTATTATTATTATTATTATTATTATTATTATTATTATTATTATTATTATTATTATTATTATTATTATTATTATTATTGTTATTTCACACGAACTTCCGTACGCAAACACAAATTTTACACACACTGGCACTTTCATAATCTGGTTGTCTGGTAACAGATACGCCTAACTAAGGTACAAATGATCACCGTGGCGATTGAAAAATCAAATTAAACTGGGTTAGCATAAAAGAAACATCTAACACTTGAAATGAACTTAAATCAAAGTATTCACAAACAGCATGCATTAATTGAAAGAAATATCCCATATTTACATTATATACAACAAACAAATATTTAATTAATTAGTCTAACCCATAATTACGTTAATGTAAATTAGTTCGTCCGTCTATCTAAATGAATCATGGATTCGGGAAGCGATCCGTGTATTAGGTTAAGTAACCATGATTAATTTACTCTGTTCGGCTCCATAGCTAAATGGTTAGCGTGCTGGCCTTTGGCCACAGGGGTTCCGGGTTCGATTCCCGGCAGGGTCGGGAATTTTAACCTTAATTGGTTAATTTCCCCGGCACGGGGCTGGGTGTGTGTGTCGTCTTCATCATCATTTCATCCTCATAACGACACTCAGGTCACCCACGAGTGTCAAATCAGAAGACCTGTACCTGGCGAACCGAACTTGTCCTCGGACACTCCCGGCACTAAAAGCCATACGCCATTTCATTTCATTAATTTACCCTGAGTCCCGTTTTGTCGCGATAACATCCCCAAATATATCAAATTTGTGTACTCATTCCTGCGTAGAATTCCATTGTCTCGTGGCAATGGAGAAGCCTCATGGCCCCATATTGGTTTACTCGTGCATCATGCCGCACTTTATAATATTAACACAACAAAACACTTCTGGGCGACTATCCATGATTAACACCTTATTAAATAATTTACAATGATTTATACAAAAAACAACACTTATAGGTGCCTAAAGATCTATTACACTTTCACTGTTATATTCTTTCTTGAGCCCGAACCACAAGTCGTGACACGACGATGTGTCGTTTTATTCGACCCGGCGCGTATCGCGTTAGTCAAACGGCACTTCCTGACGTATTTCTAAGCCGTCTAGTGATCGCTTCGCTCCTACAGTTCCCTGCTCGGATAATTGTATCACCGTCTATCTTGAACTATTTACTTCAGGCTCCGCACACTGCCTTCAAAAAGTACTATCGGCGTTCCGTTAGTCATTTATATTCAATCACATGATACCTTTAGAAATGTATTAATTTCAACATACAATTGTACTGATTATTTACACTCGCTACTATGAATAATCTCACTGTACGTCTTCATTCTCATAACAACTCACATACTTTCAGCTCTAACTGACTTCGAATGCGTCCCGAGGTACTGACTTACAGAGTCAACGTGTCAGAGTCTCAACTACTTCATACGACTGATACGACTGGTGAATGGTAACAACTAGTAATGTGAGGTCCAGCTGCTCGTTATTTATGGACGATATGGTTTCCCACAGGGAGGGGGTTTGGTTATCCTAAATCGGCACTTGCAGGTGGATTTGGATCTCTTAATTTATCCCACTTAATAAACTAGCGATACACATTCACCTGTCGTATTCTGATCGCATATCGTTCGGCGATCACGGAGATATTACTTGATTTCTGTTCTCCACTTTTCGCGCGCTAAGTCGGCGTCTATGCTGGTGAGATATCGCTGACCAATAGGAAAACAGCGTGGGTCTTTTCCTAGAATTCTATATTGTAATTAATCAAGATTACAATTAATCAACATGGGGATGATATCACAAAAATCCCATCTGTTCAATTCAGTGGTTGGAATATTTTAATTATTATTGTTACTGGAGACAACTGGAGTTCATTTTGACTTCGGTTATGTTGGCGCATCTGCGAGTCCTATACTAATTTTGTCATTGGCTAACACTGCAGCGGTTCGTTTAAATATCTTCCTCTGACAACTTAACAAAGAAAATGCCTCGAGGCGTGGGAAACTCTATTGCGAAATATTGTCCGTATTTATGACACAAGGAAAGGTTCTTGTTCAAGAATAAATGCTCTCTCACTTCCTTGTTGCAATTAGAACTGTTGTTCTGAGTTCTAGATTTAATCCTCTTAGCTTTTGACAAGGAAATAATACTACCCATTATGACAGGCTTAACTCTTGGCGACAGACTGTCGGGAGCACGTCTGACCATGTTGAAATCTCTTGGTCTCTGCCAGAATGACAATGTGTATATTCCAATACTATCATATGCCTTAACATATTTTATAATATCAAATCATGATACCTATGGGCTATCTCATCCGGGTACAGTACCTAACTTAAGGCCACGGCCGCTTCCTTCCCTCTTCCTCGTCTATCCCTTCCAATCTTCCCATCCCACCGCAAGGCCCTTGTTCAGCATAGCTGTATCCCCCGACCCAGAGTCTGAAGCTCCACGACACTGCCCTTGAGGCGGTAGAGGTGGGATCCCTCGCTGAGTCGGAGGGAAAAACCGACCCTGGAGGGTCAACAGATAAAGAAGGAGAAGAAGTGAGGAAGGCTAGCAGGGTTATAATTTTTTTGCCAAGGCCATGGACACTGAGGTATGATTCACCCGCTTGCCGCGTGCATCCATCATTCTGGCAGTCTCTTTAGTGTCTGTTAGTTTCTTAGCATGTAGTTAAACACTAAATGGTTTTTAATTATATAATCATGACGTACTTCTATTTAGTAGAGATACATGTGTAATATTGTTGCTTTGGAGATAGTTTTATTGTATAGTGTTGAATCAGAATCTCAAAACTATTATTACCGCATTCCTTGTATTAATATCTGGATACTTAAAGTGATCCCCATGAAATAGACTACTACCACCCCATCAAGACAGTATTTCTTCGCGAGCCTGCAACTTGGTAGCAACCTGGCAGCATGTTGACCTACCAGCTCACATACGAGTGAACTTGGTGTAGCAACTTGTGTTGGCGAGCATGTTGGCCAACAAGTTCGCTTGTGAGTGGCTTGCTTAACCCAATACCCTCACTTTCGTTAGTAGACTCCCATCCTTCATCGACTCTATGCCTTATCTCGAATGTACTCAGCGATATCTAATCTATCTCCTGAAACTTGACCGGAGCAGTAGACGTAGTTGTTTGCGGCTAGTGGTGTTGCGCCATTTCGGCTCTCTCACGCTGTACAGCATTCTTGCTCTCGCTGGACCCTTCTTCCCGCGGGCACGCAGCGTGTGAGTGGGTGAACGGGCGATCAGTGTGTGCGCTTCAACCACAGAGACATTGTAGTTACGTCAGAGGCCGTGAAGCTCAGTGAACGGTGAAGGTTCATTTGAGTATTAAGGGAACAGTATTACTTTTCTTATTTCTAGTGGACAGAAATTCAAGTCAAATTAAAATTTTGCACGCCTTCATTGATCAGCACCAAAATTCACACCGAAGTGGATAACGCACTCGGACGTGTTATGGAGGTAATTATATCGTATTTTAATTCAATGTTTTAATTAAGGGGACACAAACAAAATCCATAGACAGGCAAAATGTGGAAGTTGTCGTAGAAGGACCGGACACAGCTTATGTTACTGTGAGAAACAATACTCGACGCGTCCCAGAAACAACATTTTAAGGCCCAAAAATCAACCGTTTCCGAGATATTAAAAAGGAAACTTCTCGTTCTTGTGAAGTGATCACGGAATAACCAGCCGTAACCATAATGACTCCAGCTCAGGATGTTCCATTCAACGTTTCGTTTAGCCCTGTAAGAGGAAGTGCCCAATAAATGGCGGAGCTAACTTCCACTAATTGTGTATTTTGTGGAGCCATTTACCGACGTCGGAGGCCTACCGTGATGGCTGTTTTTTTTTTTGTTTTTTTAAAGCTATATTTTGCTCTAAGATACACTTTAGTAAATTATTCTCTGGAAAATTTACCTCATTTCCATTAATATGGAATGATTGCTTTCAGGTGCTGATTTCTTGCTTCAGTCGCATTGTCCTCGTACACAGATTTTAGAAATAATATAATTGTTCCGGAAACATTGAGCTGGCGAGTGCAGTAGCGGCGATTATGGGGGATGAGGGGGGGAGGGCACACCCCACTTTGTGGAGAAAACATTACATGTTTATTCCATTTTATCAGGCTAAAACGAGGAATTACAGGAATTATTAAAAAACAATTTATACAAGCACTTTTTGTCTTATCAGGTAATCCCCCTGTGGGTGGGGGCGGTAGAATAACACCCACGGTATCCCCTGCCTGTCGTAAGAGGCGACTAAAAGGGGCCCCAGGGGCTCTGATCTTTGGAGCGTGGGTTGGCGACCACGGGGCCCATAGCTAG